>NC_070578.1:3500000-3517500 GCF_027409825.1 Scomber japonicus
AAATAGTTCCGACGTCCATGAACACCTGATTCTGAATCTCTGTGCGTGATTTGTGTGACAATGGAACCAAATGGCCCATTAAGCCCAAACAAAAGGTTGAGCAATGATAATGCTAATAAGGTGGCTGGGCTTACCTGGCTTAAAGCATGCACTGAATAGACCGGGGTTGGCAGGTACAAATGCGCTGTATAATTGCACATAATCAAATACAGTCCTGTGGCCCGTTTTTGTCATTTCGTATTATTTATCTGAGCCTAAAAGTAAAATACGAAAAGCCTTTTTTTTTCGTTTTTTTGTGTTAGATTCAAAACAAATAAGACAATAATCAGTAGTCAGTAGGCTATTTAATTTTTTGATTTGATTCGATGAATTTTGGATGACCTGTCAGTAAAAAATCATAAAACATCAGAATGTGGGCTAGTTTGTGACAGAAGAGCTATCTCCTGGTCAAACCTTGTATTACAATGAATAGGTGGGTTTACAGGAAAAGATAGACACGCCCAGGAGAAGGAGGGGGTCCCTCCAGCTGCTGGAACTCAGCTGGAACTTGGCTGGGAGTCAGCTGCCATTCAGCTGGCATTCAGCTTGGAGGGGAACTTTGAAGTGGCTACTACTGTAGATAGATAGATAGATAGATAGATAGATAGATAGATAGATAAATAAGTGGGGGTTGGTACAGCCTGAAGAGTCAAAAGGGGGTGGGGTGCATTCTGAATGGAAAACCTGGCTGCACATGTTGCATCCTTACGCTCCCCTACCTGATGCTGTGACAGAGCTGCAGACAGGTGTTTTCCTTTATGGGTCGTGTTATCTCAGGGAAAGGTACAGGGGTGGTTTAAAGAGCAGTCAGTTTTGTTGGTTGTTCTACAAACAGATACCCAGTTGCCTGTTTTAGCTGCCTGATATGTGTTTGCTGTATTATTAAATTGCACTTGCCAAATTAACCAGGACTGAAATCTTAAGAATTACAACATAACATGAAAGTTTGTCTGTACTCTAAATCTCAGTTTCAGATTTGCACATACAGCAACTTGATTGGCTGAGCTCGACATGATCACGGACAGCAGATGGGTTAGATATTGGTCAAAAGTGTGAGGAATTGGGACAGAGAAGACGTACACGATGGAGGTGCAAGGATGACATGCAAATTCGTGAAGGGTTCTTCATTTTCTGACTTTTTTTTCACTTATTTACAAAAACTTATGAGGTTACAAATTACAAACTGGGAAAACAGTGAAGCTCAGTGGCACTTCAAGTGTCACTTTTCAAATACAAAATTTCACCTAAACTTACCATTTCCTCCACTGTGTCTGTTCACTGTTGAGCAGTTCGTGTACAGAGCTGCTTTATTTCAACAGTCTCCACAGACTGTCAAATAAAAACTCAACAATACATCTTTTAATGTGTTACTCTACTTTTCACATGTTAAAAGAAAGTCATTAAACTGAAATATACCATATTAATAACACACATTAACAGCTCATCTTGCTGCGGACAGTTTAAAAGTTCATACACACATAAAAATCAGGAGTGAACTGAACAGTGAAGCTCAGAAGTATAGAAACAAGCTGCAGTTTCTCCAATCAGCCACTGAGGGTCGCTGTCCGACCACTCTGTTGGAGGCATTCAGCGCCGGAGACCAGAGGTTCTTATTTGGTTTATTCATTTATTATTATATAAAATAGAATATATAGACACATACCAAAGCCAAAACACATTTAAATAAACAAGTCAAAAAGACACACTGTACCAAATCATTTAAAATAACCCTTGGATATTATTAAAAGTTTTGAAGTAAAACCAGATCCTTAAACTCTACAGCTTTTACTTTAGTGCCATAATTAGTGCCACACTTTTTGTTTACAAGGTGAAAAATGTTGGATCTGTGTTTGTTTTCTATGTGTTCCTCCACACTTCTACATAGTAGGTCACATATGGGACAATGAAGCAACAGTACTGTAGTGATGGTTGATTTGGAAGATCTTTGACTCAATTAATATGAAAAGATTACGAGAAATTAGAAATGAAAAGCATCCTTCTACTGAAACAGTACACACAGAACCTTTACATCTATCTATCAATTTATCTATCACCTCCATCATTTTAGAATCAATTAAAATCACAGCATTTTCTTTAAGCAATGCAAAATCACACTGAGCTCCATTACTACAGTAAGAGTATGTCAACGATGTTTTCAGGTCAAAGGTCATTATGTGAGTGATGGCACCCAGGTTAATTATGAGGCTAAATGATTATTAAAGGTAGAATATGTAGAATGAGCAGAACAACGCCATCTAATGTCTCGAGATCGTAGTCGCAACAACCAAAAAGTAATTCCAGCAGTCGGGTTGCCAGGTCCGGTGCCGGATTTTATTTTAGCTCTATCTCTGTAAATGTACCACTTTATCCACATGTCTAACCTTTTTAGGCGAGAAAGTATCCCTTTAGATGCACAATGTCACGCTAATTTGTCCAAATAACATCTGCTTAAAGTTTTGTTCCTGCGAATTCGGAGCCACTCAAGTTAGCCGTAGCGAGTAGCGCACTTCCGGTCATTTTCACAAAATAAAACACCCGTTGCCTTTTATTATTAAGAAAACCATAACGATAGAGTTGGTGCTTTTATTTTGAAAACAGGAAGCGAACATACCCTCGCTGTAACTGACGCTGTAAAGGACTTCTCTTATTATAATGTCTCTGCTTGAAACCACCGAGGTACATTACATTGTAACGCCAGTGGGAGTAGCAGTTAAACCTGGGGAGCGTACCTATGTTCCCCGGGTCCTATGTTCCCCGATCGCAGCTAACTCGGTTGCTAGCTCGGCGGCTAACTCGGCTGCTAATTCAGCTGCTAGCTCGGCTGCTAACTCGGCGGCTAACTCATCTGCTAACTCGGCGAATAACGCAGCTAACTGGTTAACTGTAGACGGGATCATCCCTATGTTCCCCGGTCACATACAAAGCGGGGAACATAGCACTCGGGGAACATAGGGATGATCTCCTAATTATGTAGCAATACAGTCATACTGCACATCAAATTAAATAGGAAAAACTCCGCTACAAGCACGTCATTTTTACACACACCAAACACAACTCAAACACCAAGCATATTAATGATCAAATATCAAAATCCGAATAGCGTCAGAAAGTCAACCCACTCTCCACATTTCCATTGCTACCATTTTGATACTTCATGGTACACAAACAAATAGCATCTCATATGAAAGCTAAGACCCTGGCGAGTTCGACAGTAGCCTACCACTATTATTGCGCTAAAAACTCAGTGAACCAGCAGCCAAAGAATACAAAGGTAAACAACCACTTATTTACAGCGACTAACAGATATTCTGTCTTACCTTCGAAGTTTTGTGATGAAAAGTTGTACTTGAGAGCAAAAAACGCTGGTTTTAGTGAGTCCAACACGGCTCTGCTTGTTTACAACTCCATTTCACCCAGTGCCAGCCTACAGTAGCTGCGCCGGACAACAGACAACCCTGGCAACCCGCAATTCCGGCCGCTGGTACAATGTACACAGAACGTGTCAGAACGTCATTGTCGAACCCGTCAAAAAATTTTAAAATGATTAATTCAGACTACTTTTTTTTTTTTATGGAAAAGCAATACTTTCATTCTGTACCCCTCAAAACGCCCCGTGGCTGTATTATTTAAAAAAAATATATATAGCTTTTAATAAATATTCTACATATTCAACCTTTAATTCTCAAATCTTTACTTTGAAAGGAACTGGGAGAACTTCACACACACACACACACACACACACACACACACACACACACACACACACACACACACACACACACACATCTAAGAATCCTAACACACTCTAAATCCTACATAATGCAGAACTGTTTCTGTTTAGAAAACAGCCTTTATTTGCTTAACACACATAGATGTATCCCCTCCCCGAGCTACTACCTTACCGTGGTGGAGGGGTTTGCGTGTCCCAATGACCCCAGGAGCTCAGTTGTCGGGGGCTTTATGCCCCTGGTAGGGTCTCCCATGGCAAACAGGTCCCGGGGGAGGGGCCAGACAAAAGGTAGCTCAAAAGACCCCAATGACGAGCAAGATAGTTGGTCTTTCGTGTCCCTTGCCCAGACGCGGGTCACCGGGGCCCCCCCCCCTGGAGCCAGGCCTGGGGGTGGGGCTCGGAGGCGAGCACTTGGTGGCCGGGCCTTCACCCATGGGGCCCGGCCGGGCACAGCCCGAAAAAGGGACATGGGACCCCTCTCCCACAGACCCACCACCAGTGAGAGGGGCCAAAGGGGTCGGGTGTGTAGTGAGCTGGGCGGCAGCCAAAGGTGGGGACCTTGGCGGTCCGATCCTCGGCTGCAGAAGCTAGCTCTAGGGACGTGGAACGTCACTTCTCTGGTGGGGAAGGAGCCTGAGCTGGTGCGTGAGGTTGAGAAGTTCCGGCTAGATATAGTCGGCCTCACCTCGACGCACAGCAAGGGCTCTGGAACCAGTCTCCTCGAGAGGGGTTGGACTCTCGTCCACTCTGGAGTTGCCACTGGTGTCAGGCGCTGGGCAGGGGTGGCAATACTTATTGCCCCCCGGCTTGGTGCCTGTATGTTGGAGTTTACCCCGGTAGACGAGAGGGTGGCCTCCCTCCGCCTTCGGGTGGGGGGACGGATCCTGACTGTTGTTTGTGCCTATGGTCCGAACAGCAGCTCAGAGTATCCAGCCTTTTTGGACTCCTTGGAGGGGGTGCTGGAAAACACTCCCTTTGGGGATTCCCTTGTTCTGCTGGGGGACTTCAACGCCCATGTTGGTAGCGACAGTGAGACCTGGAAGGGTGTGATTGGGAGGAACGGCCCCCCCGATCTGAACCCGAGCGGTGTTCTGTTATTGGACTTCTGTGCTCGTTACGGATTGTCCATAACGAACACCATGTTCAAGCATAAGGGTGTCCATATGTGCACTTGGCACCAGGACACCCTTGGCCGCAGTTCGATGATTGACTTTGTAGTCGTGTCGTCGGACTTGCGGCCGCATGTCTTGGACACTCGGGTGAAGAGAGGGGCGGAGCTGTCAACTGATCACCACCTGGTGGTGAGTTGGCTCCGATGGTGGGGGAGGATGTCGGTCAGACCTGGCAGGCCCAAACGCATTGTGAGGGTCTGTTGGGAACGTCTGGCAGAGTCTCCTGTCAGAGAGAGTTTCAACTCACACCTCCGGGAGAGCTTCAACCATGTACCGGGGGAGGCGGGGGACATTGAGTCCGAGTGGGCCATGTTCCGTGCCTCCATTGTTAAGGCGGCTGACCGGAGCTGTGCCTGTCGGGGCGGCAATCCCCGAACCCGCTGGTGGACACCGGCGGTGAGGGACGCCGTCAAGCTGAAGAAGGAGTCCTATAGGTCCTTTTTGGCCAGTAGGACTCCGGAGGCAGCAGACAGGTACCGGCAGACCAAGCGGAGCGCAGCTAGGGCGGTCGCTGAGGTAAAAACCCGGACATGGGAGGAGTTCGGTGAGTCCATGGAAAAAGACTTCCGGACGGCTTCGAAGAGATTCTGGACCACCATCCGGCGTCTCAGGAGGGGGAAGCAGTGCGCCGTAAACACTGTGTACGGTGGGGACGGTGCGCTGCTGACCTCGACTCGGGACGTTGTGGATCGGTGGAAGGAATACTTCGAAGACCTACTCAATCCCACCAACACGCCTTCCGGTAAGGAAGCAGGGCCGGGGGACTCGGGTGTGGGCTCTCCTATCTCTGGGGCTGAGGTTGCCGAGGTGGTTAAAAAGCTCCTCGGTGGCAGGGCCCGAGTTCCTCAAGGCCCTGGATGTTGTGGGGCTGTCATGGTTGACACGACTCTGCAGCATCGCGTGGACATCGGGGGCAGTGCCTCTGGATTGGCAGACTGGGGTGGTGGTCCCCCTTTTTAAGAAAGGGGACCGGAGGGTGTGTTCCAATTACAGGGGAATCACACTCCTCAGCCTCCCTGGTAAGGTCTATTCGGGGGTGCTGGAGAGGAGGGTCCGTCGGGTAGTTGAACCTCGGATTCAGGAGGAGCAGTGTGGTTTTCGTCCGGGCCATGGAACAGTGGACCAGCTCTACACCCTCTGCAGGATCTTTGAGGGTGCATGGGAGTTTGCCCAACCAGTCCACATGTGTTTTGTGGACTTGGAGAAGGCATTCGACCGTGTCCCTCGGGGGATCCTGTGGGGGGTTCTGATACGGGGTATCGGACCCCCTGATAAGGGCCGTCCGTTCCCTGTACGACCGGTGTCAGAGCTTGGTCCGCATCGCCGGTAGTAAGTCGGACTTGTTTCCAGTGAGGGTTGGACTCCGCCAGGGCTGCCCTTTGTCACCGATCCTGTTCATAATTTTTATGGACGGGATTTCTAGGCGCAGCCAGGGTGTGGAGGGGGTCCGGTTTGGTGACCTCAGGATTGGGTCACTGCTTTTTGCAGATGATGTGGTCCTGTTGGCTTCATCAGACCGTGACCTCCAACTCTCACTGGATCGGTTCGCAGCCGAGTGCAAAGCGGCCGGGATGAGAATCAGCACCTTCAAATCCGAGGCCATGGTCCTCAACCGGAAAAGGGTGGAGTGCACTCTTCGGGTCGGGGATGAGATTCTGCCTCAAGTGGAGGAGTTCAAGTACCTCGGGGTCTTGTTCACGAGTGAGGGAAGGATGGAACGGGAGATCGACAGGCGTCTGCAGTAATGCGGACTCTGCACAGATCCGTCGTGGTGAAGAGGGAGCTGAGCCGAAAGGCGAAGCTCTCGATTTACCAGTCGATCTTCGTTCCTACCCTCACCTATGGTCATGAGCTTTGGGTAGTGACCGAAAGAACAAGATCGCGGGTACAAGCGGCCGAAATGAGCTTCCTCCGTAGGGTGGCTGGGCTCTCCCTTAGAGATAGGGTGAGAAGCTCAGTCATCCGGAGGGAGCTCAGAGTAGACCCGCTGCTCCTCCGCGTCGAGAGGAGCCAGATGAGGCGGTTTAGGATGCCTCCCGGACGCCTCCCTGGTGAGGTGTTCAGGGCACGTCCCACCAGTAGGAGACCCCGGGGAAGACCCAGGACACGCTGGAGAGACTATGTCTCTCGGCTGGCCTGGGAACGCCTCGGGGTCCCCCGGGAAGAGCTGGACGAAGTGGCTGGGGAGAGGGAAGTCTGGGCTTCCCTGCTTAGGCTGCTGCCCCCGCGACCCGACCCCGGATAAGCGGAAGAAGATGGATGGATGGATGGACATAGATGTATGTCTATCTATCTATCTATCTATCTATCTATCTATCTATCTATCTATCTATCTATCTATCCATCCATCATTGACTGCCACTTTATGAAACAGGATTATGACTATGATTCCGTCTGTATTGTGCATGTGAGTCTTGTTGGCAGTAATATATTCTTTCAGTTAAAAAATCAGACTTCATTTTAAAACAAATTTAAAATCACAGCAGCTCCATAACTACAATAAGAGCATGTCATAGATGTTGTGGGTCAAAATAAGATAAGAGATTTCTTTATTAGTCCCACAATAGCGAAATTTGCAGTGTTACAGCAGCAAGTGGACAGTAATGGAAGAGCATCAATAAGAAAGAATAAAGAACAATAGATAAGTACAAATAGTAAAGCATATAATTATATAATTACACAACATTTAACAGGCCAATTCTTCAAGAGATAGTATTAGCAATTCTAAAAGGCAGTTCCTCTTCAGAATGAAAGTCCTGAAAACATCTGTGCCAGTGATATTTGTGACTCCACAAAGCACCATAGTTTCTTCTTCACATTATCTTCACATGAAAAAATGGACAATTCACCCTTTCACATATAACATGAGAAATTTACTTGTGATGATCATTTACTGCATCATTTGCCCAAATGACATCAGAAGAGGTCTTAGGAATAAATTGTCAAAATGTAACACACATTACTAGTTTTTTTTTCCAGGAAAAGCAGACACTGATCATTTATATATGTTGTGTTTATTGTCAGAGGAGCAGAAGTCTTGCAGCTCATCTACAAGCGCTCACCTTGGTGAATACTCCCTCTTATAGCAAAGAGAAAGAAATACACTGCATAAAGTTAAATTTGAACCCACAGTGAAAACACATTTAAATCACATTTAAATACCCACTGTGACATGTCTCCATGGCACCCAGAGAGGGTGGTGACTGTCACTTTTACCCAAATCAGTGAGGATGACAATGGAGATTGTTAACACTTTTTGAAGCTGTATGATGGGCTCCTCACTGCCTGTTGGACCTTACTGTGGAATGGTATGAAACCCATAAAGACTCACTACTTTAATTGTAATGTCGCAGACTTAGAAGGATATTCACTGAAACTGATAGTTGTAGGGGTACATCTCCAACACCATGAAGTGTGGTCAGGCTGTTTTGCTAAATGTTGCACGTATCTGAAAAGAAATGGAATTGAAAAGACAATGTTTTCTGCTGTTAAACTAGGATTATTTGATGAAGAAAATACATTTTTGGAAGTGCATTTATCCTCCCCGAAGAAGACTGAATGTGAGGAGATAGTAGTTAAAGGTCCCTTCCAGACATATTTCAAGACAAACAAAAATAGTCCGTAAGAAAGTCAGAATACCTTATACAAATTCTGAAATACTTATTCGCCCTGATTGAAAAAAAACTAAATCTATAAATATGCAAGTAGTGTTAATTTCACAAGCTTAACTGTTGAACACATGTCTCCATTTCACTGACAACTTTGTGCTCAATGTACTGACGACTAAAGTTTGCAAAGGGGTGGAAAATTTCCAGTAAATTTTCGGAAAGTTTCCGGTAAATTTCCATGGGAAGTTAAGCTGGGAAATTTTGGAAATATTCCAAATTGGAAACTTTCCATGGGAATTATGGAAATGAATGGAAATTTATTTCAATTTAGGGTAATTTAGTGGAAAGGTATCATATATAAGCAAAAACATTTGTTTAGTTATAAGCAAAATAATACAATTAAAACAGATTTATTTATAAGTTGAACATGATCAAGTTGAACAATCAAACAGAACAAAAACATGAACGTGGAGTTATGCACATTGCATGTATGGGGCGTGGTCTCACTATGCACAGTGTATGTAGGGGGCGTGGCCTCAGTATGCACAGTGCATGTAGGGGTGTGGTCTCAGTATGCACAGTGCATGTAGGGGCGTTGTCTCAGTATGCACAGTGCATGTAGGGGGCGTGGTCTCATTTTGCACAGTGCGTGTAGGGGGCGTTGTCTCAGTAGCCCTGCACTAAACAGTGTGCTATGTGAGCATGTGATAGCACAGATATTCAGCTGTACTGCATGATATCTGGTTGTTTTAGTCAGGATTATGCCAAAATATTATTTTACACAACTATATTTAAGTTCCCTAATAGGAACATACCTTCAGTTTAATAAATTCCCAGTTTATTCCTGTTAATTCCCATGGAAAGTTTCCAAGTTTGAAAATTGACGGAATTTTGCAAACCTAGTCACCATAGTTACCACCAAAAGTGATATTTAATTATAAATGTGACTAAAATTATTAGTAGGCTTCCTTAAAATGCAGTCAGTTTTGTTGGTTGTTCTGCAAATAGATACCTGTTTTAGCTGCCCAATAAGTGTTTGCTGTATTATTAAATTGCATTTGCCAAATTAACCATGACTGAAATCTTAAGGATTACAACATAACTCATTTTTCCTTGCACATTGTTCCATTTCATGAATGTTTGAACTTCATGTGCAGAATGATGTATGAGTTAGATGGCTGTTTTCACATTAATTTGCTGAAGGGTGAACATTTCTCTGTACTCACCTTAAATCTCAGTTTCAGATTTGTGATATAACAAATTAGTTAATACTGAGTGGTGGTTCAGTATGCAATAAACACAGGTGTGATATATTTATGGCATATTTATAGATTTAGGATTTTTTAATCAGGGAGAATAAATATTCGCACCCGTATACAAACAGGGGCAGTCTGATTGGTCAATACTAGCCGGCCTTCTATTGGTTGACAGCTTTGATCCACAAAAAATCCAAGAGCAGAGCAGAGATCTGCGAGCACAAGTTCCCTGAGCACGAGAGGAAGAACTTGAGTTTGAGCGCAGGAAATCTGTGCGAGCAGCGTTGTAACCGAGTGCGAGGACACACTGTGAGCATGCGCAGAGCAAATTTGAGTGCGAGAGCAGAGTTTTGAGAGAAAATGTCACAAAATCTGAGCATGAAATCAATAAATACTGCTCTCAAATCCATTTAATATGCTCTTGAATTACAGTTTTTTTCTATTGGTTTGGCTCATTTCTTGAAACAGAAATTACATTCTCAAAACTCTAAGATCATTTGGCAGAACAGTCTTACAGTTCAGCACAACAACATAGTTCACTTGCAAAAGCTCATATCTCTCCCAAAACTGTTCACTCATGCTTCAATACTAAATTCCTTTCCCATATAAATAGTCAGTGCCACCAAAAGGCAAAAGATCCTTCTCAATTGCTTTGGCTCATTTCTCGAAACAGACTGGACGTTCTCAACACTCTTGGTGCTTGGTGCCAAAATGACCTGGATGGTTCAGCACAACACCATGGTTCACCTCCAAAAGCTTATTTCGCTCCCAAAACAGTTCACTCATGTGTCAAAACTACATTTCTTTCTCATATAAACAGTCAGTGCCCCCAAAATGCATTGTCCCTTTGGCATTGTGTGAGCACTGCAAGTCAAAATGGTTAGATGTTTTGTCACTATGGCAGAGGACCATTGAAATATCCCTTATGTCCACCTCTCAGTCTTAGCACAGTCCTTCATTCACAGTGGTTACTGTACTAGTTGTTTTGTCTAGCTAACAGAATACAATTGTGTATAAAACTGAAAAAAGTAAAGAAAAAAAGGACTTTACGGTAAGAGTACCCTCCAAACACATTGCACTCATACTGCCAAGGAAATTGTAACCATTTTTATTCACACATAAAGTAACTTCCATACATCAGAGTTACTAAAAGAAAATGTATACAGCACAATATACTGTAATATAAACATATACACAAAAAACAAGGAAAATTATATGTAGCCTACAGTGCTGTAAATAAAGCCGGAGATTCAAAACTAACATTTCTTCACTGGTCGCTGTCCTCACCCTCCCTCTCCTGGCCATCATCCTCACCCTCCTGGCCATCCACATGCTGCTGTCTGTCTGGCCACAGATTCTTGTCCACATCACAGTGTATATTCTCCCTTGCGATGCAACGAAGGCAGAAACGGCATGCATGTCGCAACCATCCCCTGCACTGATCTCCTGTAATATCATCACTCGCAGCGTCCATTGCATGGAGCAAGGACCTCTGATTTTGAGTCTGATGCTCATACACTCTCCACCTCCAAGCGGAGAAAAACTCCTCAATAGGATTGAGGAAAGGAAAGTAAGGTGGTAGGAACACCATGACCATCCTTGGATGAGTAGTGAACCAGGCTCTGATGAGCGGGCCACGGTGGAAATTCACATTGTCCCACACAATTACATACTTTGGTAGGTGAGGCCCTACGA
This sequence comes from Scomber japonicus, assembly GCF_027409825.1. NCBI lineage: Eukaryota > Metazoa > Chordata > Actinopteri > Scombriformes > Scombridae > Scomber > Scomber japonicus. Next base: position 3,511,501 of record NC_070578.1, read on the forward strand.
GACCTCTCTCATTTTCAGGGATCAAATCAGAGCCGATGGTTGATAACATGGTCTATAAGTGTGGCCCGAATTTCATCTGGAATAGCATGGTGTCTTCTTGCTCCTCGACCTCTTCCCCCTATTCTACCACCACGCACCCTTACTCCTCCTCCTCTTCTTCTTCCTCCTCTTCCTCGAGCAGGCAGTTGCCCTTGTTCATTTACTTGGCGAGGTGCCTCCATGTTCACAAATTGTACTAGTCCTGGTCAAGCTCTATATATACGTGTTTGGCAGCATTCACAATCATGGACAGCACCTGTCAGGTAACTAAACATATTGTTTGATTGGTCATCTGAGATGTGTGAAACTCCTCCTTCGTTAGTCAAGTTCTATTTTCACCTAACTGTCAATTACTGTAATCAATTGATCAAATGTTCCAAGAGATTCATATATGATATTCATGGTATTAGGTTCTTGACTTATTTTGACAATTGAACAGACTATTTTGCATGTGATGACTTATAGAATGAAATGATGCTGACATGTTTTGGAGAGAACAACCATCAGACTGAGAATCAATCAATCAGTTTAGATCAACAGGATCTATTCACTTGGAAAATGTGCTAAATGTAGGCTAACTGTGCTAACTGTAGGCTACCTGTACTTAATCATTTGCAAGGATGTACTAAGACATTTGCAAAGTGATGAAATCAATGAGAAATACAATTCTGTTGTGAACAATTGCCAAGTGGTTTGGAGGTTTGTCCATGTTGTTTTGAGAATGTAATTTCTGTTTCAAGAAATGAGCCAAACCAATGGGAAAAAACTGCAAGACAGGGAATAAACTCCATAGATAAAGACAAAAGGAACCCAGAAAACGTTTAGATGTGTTCAAGTCTTTATTTAGAGAAGTGCTTGTAGGGTTATATTATATTATATTAATTAATATTAATATTATTATCATTATATTATTATTATTACTATTATCATCACTATTATTATAATTATGTTGCTATTATCATTATATTATTATTATTATTATCATCACTATTATAATTATATTACTATCATCATTGAATTAGTCCCAGATAGCAGAGTCATTGAAACAATGTGAAATCAACATTGTTTTGTCAACGTTAAGTCACTGAAACAACGTTGAACCAGGGCCGTTTCAAGGAATTTGGGGGCCCCAAACAAAATGGACTTGGAGGCCCCCCTACCACCACTGCCTGCCGACGCCGACACCCCTGGACCACAGCAAAAAAACCTACGCCTCACCATCCCACCCCGCCCGCCCAAAGCCTACAGGAAACACAGCATAGACACACTGTTGAAGTTCAACCACACATTATATCAATAAAATATTTCTTAATAGTGCAAATACTGCTTACAAATGTTGCATATAGGCTACTGCACACATAGTATGTTTACTTATTTTATTTGAACATTTGCAATCAAATTGCAAATTCGGTATTAAATATAAAATCCAACATAGATAAAAGTACACACACACACATATAAGATTAACCTTTAAAAAATATGCAAATTATCTACATCTGCTGTTTGCGAGCCTTAGCTTCAGCAAAGGCAACCACAATGTCCTCCATGTCCAAAGACCGGCGAACATCACACTCAATTGACGTAACGGCCAATCCTGTGAGCCTCTCTTGGCTCATGGTAGATCTCATGTATGTCTTTATCAGCTTCAAAGCTGAAAAGCTCCTCTCACCTGAGGCCACAGTCACAGGGAGAGTCAGTAGTAGCTGCAAGGCAATGCTTAAATTACTGTAAAGATCCAGTAACTTTTTACTGTATATGTAGTTCAGCATGTCAAATGGGTAGGTGGCTACATGGTCTGGGAAGCCGAGTTAGCCGCCGAGTTAGCACATGAGCTAGCCACCGAGTTAGCCGCCGAGCTATCCGCCGAATTAGCCGCCGAGATAGCCGCCGAGCTAGCAACTGTGGGGGGCCCCATTGAGGGGGATTCCGATAACAGTGTCGCTGCACTTTCCTGCATTGACCATCACAGCATTTAAAGGGACGCGCACACAGTTTGTTGTTGCATTCAATTCATAACCAGTCGTTGTCTGGGGGCCCCCGGCCAGCTCGGGGCCCAAGGCAATTGCTTGGTTTGCCTGTCCTGTTGCGACGGGCCTGCGTTGAACTCTGATGTTGATTCAACATCATTTTTGCACCCTCAATTAAAATTGAAATGTTGATTTTCTAACTGAAGATCAACAGAATTTCAATGGTATTTCAACTAACACAAATGTTGAAACAATGTTGAAATTTCAACCTAACTATAGATCAACCTGCTTTCAATGATATTTCAATATTAAATATAATAATATTAAGCTATAATAATTACTAAATATGCCTTTATAAAAATAGGCTAATAATACAAATCCTGCTTTATCTACAGTCAGGGTGTTATGGACATAGGCCTAAATATGATGGGCCTTATTAAACAGGTTTTTCTCTAATAGCAAATGACAATCCACACATTTTTTTTAAACAGTCATTTATTTAATCAATACTTTTCACAGCTTCTAAGGGCGTCCAATCCCTCCTGACTGGTCTGTGGTGAAATGCAGCCTCTTCTGATCTGCCTGAGAAAAGGTTAATTCGTTTGCAGTCCCCATTTGTAGTGTCAGGGCATCTAAAACAGAAGACACAAGCAAAACACAAACTGTCAGTTAAATAGCTGTTAATGTATATGTCATTGTGCAAGTGGTGTGCAGATTCAGATATTAAAAAGAAACAAAAATAAGGCATAAAGTACTTTAAAGACTTGCTTACTTGATAAATGATGTGGATCAATGATCTGTAAAAAGGACAAAAAAGGTTAAGTAAACAGCAATTTAACATTAACAACCAACCACAGTTCTGATAACTCTACAGCAAGTGTTTTTGTAACCATGGAAACACACAGCGTGTACGTGAATCTGCTGTTACTGTGCATGTATTGTGACTTTATCCTTAACTTATAATATTCAATAAGTTATAGTAATCATTATGCCGATTGTATCGGCTAGCTGTCATGTTGCTAGCGTAAATGCTAACTTCAGAAGAAAAGTGAACTTATCTTTTCTAATATCTCTGTAATTAACAAAATGGCTGCAAATTGGTCATATTTCTTTTAAATTGAGCGATAATATGGACTGTATGTATTCTCGATCGCTGATCCTAGATAACATTGTCCTCATACAGTTAAAAAGATAAGCTATCTTAGCGAGCTACGCTAATGCTAACGCTATGTATAAACTTCATCAATAATTTCACATCCTGTTTATTTAAAGCTAACATTTCCACGAAATAAACCGGTAGGCCTACATAAATGCTTGCTTTATAACTTCTGAGTGTTTATGAAGCGCTTGAATGAACTTGCTGTGGTGCTGCGTGAATGTGTGTATTAGTATATTATACTTATAAATTATAACTTATAAATTAATGGTAATGGTAAGCATACAGCATACGAATGACTGCATATAATGCTGCACTACCGTTTGGAGATCGGTCGACATTTCAGTGAATAATTCTATTTTTAGACTGTAGAGTACCTCTTACCTCCTTAGACATGCATGTACTACTGTCTCTGCAAACCCCGTACCAAGATGGCGGCGCTTTAGGCACGCCTCTCCACAGTCAATGCGGCGTCTACGTATATATGTCTATGCTCCTGCATGCCTCAGCATGCCTCGGCTGAAAGGTGGGGGAGGGGGAGATCAGCCTGCTCTGTGACTGTGTGAGGAGCATAGACTGTGGTGAGGAGCCAGCAGAGCAAGTGCGGGGGGAGGAGCCCCTCCCCTTGATGGGCCATTAATTAAGGCTGAGGTGAAGGCAGAAAGGACACCACAGTATTCTGCTCTTCTCTGCTCTGACTCTCAGCCATACAGCCTACACTGTTTAAAATAAGACCACATTTACATTTATCTCTGCACTTAACTATAAAATTAAAAAATGTCAACATTAAAATACGAATGTTAACATAAAAATAAAAAATGTCAACATTAAAATACGAATGTTAACATAAAAATAAAAAAGTTAACATTAAAATAAGAATATTATTAAAGTAAGACTTAACTATGTAACACCCAGTTTTCACTATATGTAAATCAGTAGGACGTTTTACTAAAGGAAAAGTAGTAATATTACACTGTACTCAGTTAAGTATTAGTGCTGAACATACTTTAAGTACCAAAACTATTCATGATGCAAAATATCCAATTTCAGAATAATTATATGATTATATTATAATTATTATGGATCAATGTGTAAAGTTGCAGCTGGTAAAGGCAGAGCTTTTAATGACTATAGAGCTGGGCTGAATTTCCCTCTGGGTATCAATATATTCTATATTGACCTATAATAGTACATAAACATGTATTCACTGATTATAGTGAAAATACTATATTTCCTCCTAAATTGCAATGGACTAGAAGAATAAAATAGCAGAATGTTCACTGGCCTTGTCTCTTTATTAATTGTGTTTTACGTTTCACCCACCTTACTGGAACTTGGAGATTTTGTCTACTTTTTGAATTTTTCCTCACCCTGCAATACATGCTGATCTTTACTGTTATATGTTTAACTTGTTAATTACTCATGTTACATTGCTGTTGTATTGTAATTAGTATGCAGCAACAACACAAAACATATGTCATTGATTTTTTTGATAGTCTTCTTTAGTTGTTGATTCATCTCCGAACTGTATTGAAATTATTCAAGGTTTATGTGTCCCTGGTAAGGATCCTAAGGTCCATTACATGAGATCACTAGTATGTTAACTTATATAATATCAGCTAAATAACAAAGTGGTATAGCTGTATATTTACTTTGGTGAGTTATTGTGTAGACAGAGACTCCCAAGAACAAGCTGCAGGTACCATTAGGGAACTAGAAGAGGGAATAGACCCAGAGCCTGAAGCTTATACACTAGGGCAGTGGTCGCCAACCCGTCGATCGCCATCGACTGGTAGATCTTTGAAACATTCCCTGTAGATCCCGAAAATAATAGAAGAATAATCACACAAATACATTATGGCTGATTTATGTTCAGTTTTGCAAGCTCCTCTCTTTCACTCTATCTCTATCTCTCTCGATCCAGTCATTGTATATTTTCAGCGTAACAGGCTGCATTAAATTGACCAATAAGATCACACAGCACATTTACTGTCACAAAATGACAATATACGGCACTAGCAGGTGATAGCCGATAGACTGCAATGTCGTTAGCTGGCATAGCAGAGGCTCCAAGAAAGAAGTTGAAAACGTATAATTTCCATCCAGAATGGGAAGAGGAATTTCTTTTCACCATGGTGAAAGACAAAGTGTGTGTGTATGCTGTGCCACCAAACTGTCTAAAAGAGGAAATCTGGAGCGTCACCACAACACCAACCACGACAAATTCAAAGACAGCTTCCCCGCCAAGAGCGCAATCCGTGCTAGGAAAGTTGAAGGGCCAGCAGTCGCTTTTCACAAAACCTGCTGCTCAAAATAAGGCTGCGACTGAAGTATCGATGTATCTATCTATCTATCTATCTATCTATCTATCTATCTATTTATGTATCTATATATCTATCTATCTATCTATCTATCTATCTATCTATATATATATATATATATATATATATATTAATTTCATTAGACTAGTCTGTTAATTTTAGTGAGACTAAATGATTATTAATTCTCAAATCTTTACTTTGAAAGTCACCTGGCCAGACCATTAACACACACACACAGACACACACAAACATAAATGTATATCTATCTATCTATCTATCTATCTATCTATCTATCTATCTATCTATCTATCTATCTATCTATATATATTAATTTCATTAGACTAAATGATTATTAATTGTCAAATCTTTACTTTGAAAGGCACCTGGCAGACGTTCACACACACACACACACACACACAGACACACATAAAAAAATGTTTGTCTTTTAAACTATCTATCTATCTATCTATCTATCTATCGATCGATCGATCGATCGATCGATCGATCTATCTATCTA
>NC_070578.1:3547500-3562500 GCF_027409825.1 Scomber japonicus
GAAAACCTGGCTGCACATGTTGCATCCTTACGCTCCCCTACCTGATGCTGTGACAGAGCTGCAGACAGGTGTTTTCCTTTATGGGTCGTGTTATCTCAGGGAAAGGTACAGGGGTGGTTTAAAGAGCAGTCAGTTTTGTTGGTTGTTCTACAAACAGATACCCAGTTGCCTGTTTTAGCTGCCTGATATGTGTTTGCTGTATTATTAAATTGCACTTGCCAAATTAACCAGGACTGAAATCTTAAGAATTACAACATAACATGAAAGTTTGTCTGTACTCTAAATCTCAGTTTCAGATTTGCACATACAGCAACTTGATTGGCTGAGCTCGACATGATCACGGACAGCAGATGGGTTAGATATTGGTCAAAAGTGTGAGGAATTGGGACAGAGAAGACGTACACGACGGAGGTGCAAGGATGACATGCAAATTCGTGAAGGGTTCTTCATTTTCTGACTTTTTTTTCACTTATTTACAAAAACTTATGAGGTTACAAATTACAAACTGGGAAAACAGTGAAGCTCAGTGGCACTTCAAGTGTCACTTTTCAAATACAAAATTTCACCTAAACTTACCATTTCCTCCACTGTGTCTGTTCACTGTTGAGCAGTTCGTGTACAGAGCTGCTTTATTTCAACAGTCTCCACAGACTGTCAAATAAAAACTCAACAATACATCTTTTAATGTGTTACTCTACTTTTCACATGTTAAAAGAAAGTCATTAAACTGAAATATACCATATTAATAACACACATTAACAGCTCATCTTGCTGCGGACAGTTTAAAAGTTCATACACACATAAAAATCAGGAGTGAACTGAACAGTGAAGCTCAGAAGTATAGAAACAAGCTGCAGTTTCTCCAATCAGCCACTGAGGGTCGCTGTCCGACCACTCTGTTGGAGGCATTCAGCGCCGGAGACCAGAGGTTCTTATTTGGTTTATTCATTTATTATTATATAAAATAGAATATATAGACACATACCAAAGCCAAAACACATTTAAATAAACAAGTCAAAAAGACACACTGTACCAAATCATTTAAAATAACCCTTGGATATTATTAAAAGTTTTGAAGTAAAACCAGATCCTTAAACTCTACAGCTTTTACTTTAGTGCCATAATTAGTGCCACACTTTTTGTTTACAAGGTGAAAAATGTTGGATCTGTGTTTGTTTTCTATGTGTTCCTCCACACTTCTACATAGTAGGTCACATATGGGACAATGAAGCAACAGTACTGTAGTGATGGTTGATTTGGAAGATCTTTGACTCAATTAATATGAAAAGATTACGAGAAATTAGAAATGAAAAGCATCCTTCTACTGAAACAGTACACACAGAACCTTTACATCTATCTATCAATTTATCTATCACCTCCATCATTTTAGAATCAATTAAAATCACAGCATTTTCTTTAAGCAATGCAAAATCACACTGAGCTCCATTACTACAGTAAGAGTATGTCAACGATGTTTTCAGGTCAAAGGTCATTATGTGAGTGATGGCACCCAGGTTAATTATGAGGCTAAATGATTATTAAAGGTAGAATATGTAGAATGAGCAGAACAACGCCATCTAATGTCTCGAGATCGTAGTCGCAACAACCAAAAAGTAATTCCAGCAGTCGGGTTGCCAGGTCCGGTGCCGGATTTTATTTTAGCTCTATCTCTGTAAATGTACCACTTTATCCACATGTCTAACCTTTTTAGGCGAGAAAGTATCCCTTTAGATGCACAATGTCACGCTAATTTGTCCAAATAACATCTGCTTAAAGTTTTGTTCCTGCGAATTCGGAGCCACTCAAGTTAGCCGTAGCGAGTAGCGCACTTCCGGTCATTTTCACAAAATAAAACACCCGTTGCCTTTTATTATTAAGAAAACCATAACGATAGAGTTGGTGCTTTTATTTTGAAAACAGGAAGCGAACATACCCTCGCTGTAACTGACGCTGTAAAGGACTTCTCTTATTATAATGTCTCTGCTTGAAACCACCGAGGTACATTACATTGTAACGCCAGTGGGAGTAGCAGTTAAACCTGGGGAGCGTACCTATGTTCCCCGGGTCCTATGTTCCCCGATCGCAGCTAACTCGGTTGCTAGCTCGGCGGCTAACTAGGCTGCTAATTCAGCTGCTAGCTCGGCGGCTAACTCATCTGCTAACTCGGCGAATAACGCAGCTAACTGGTTAACTGTAGACGGGATCATCCCTATGTTCCCCGGTCACATACAAAGCGGGGAACATAGCACTCGGGGAACATAGGGATGATCTCCTAATTATGTAGCAATACAGTCATACTGCACATCAAATTAAATAGGAAAAACTCCGCTACAAGCACGTCATTTTTACACACACCAAACACAACTCAAACACCAAGCATATTAATGATCAAATATCAAAATCCGAATAGCGTCAGAAAGTCAACCCACTCTCCACATTTCCATTGCTACCATTTTGATACTTCATGGTACACAAACAAATAGCATCTCATATGAAAGCTAAGACCCTGGCGAGTTCGACAGTAGCCTACCACTATTATTGCGCTAAAAACTCAGTGAACCAGCAGCCAAAGAATACAAAGGTAAACAACCACTTATTTACAGCGACTAACAGATATTCTGTCTTACCTTCGAAGTTTTGTGATGAAAAGTTGTACTTGAGAGCAAAAAACGCTGGTTTTAGTGAGTCCAACACGGCTCTGCTTGTTTACAACTCCATTTCACCCAGTGCCAGCCTACAGTAGCTGCGCCGGAACAACAGACAACCCTGGCAACCCGCAATTCCGGCCGCTGGTACAATGTACACAGAACGTGTCAGAACGTCATTGTCGAACCCGTCAAAAAATTTTAAAATGATTAATTCAGACTACTTTTTTTTTTTATGGAAAAGCAATACTTTCATTCTGTACCCCTCAAAACGCCCCGTGGCTGTATTATTTAAAAAAAATATATATAGCTTTTAATAAATATTCTACATATTCAACCTTTAATTCTCAAATCTTTACTTTGAAAGGAACTGGGAGAACTTCACACACACACACACACACACACACACACACACACACACACACACACACACATCTAAGAATCCTAACACACTCTAAATCCTACATAATGCAGAACTGTTTCTGTTTAGAAAACAGCCTTTATTTGCTTAACACACATAGATGTATCCCCTCCCCGAGCTACTACCTTACCGTGGTGGAGGGGTTTGCGTGTCCCAATGACCCCAGGAGCTCAGTTGTCGGGGGCTTTATGCCCCTGGTAGGGTCTCCCATGGCAAACAGGTCCCGGGGGAGGGGCCAGACAAAAGGTAGCTCAAAAGACCCCAATGACGAGCAAGATAGTTGGTCTTTCGTGTCCCTTGCCCAGACGCGGGTCACCGGGCCCCCCCCCCTGGAGCCAGGCCTGGGGGTGGGGCTCGGAGGCGAGCACTTGGTGGCCGGGCCTTCACCCATGGGGCCCGGCCGGGCACAGCCCGAAAAAGGGACATGGGACCCCTCTCCCACAGACCCACCACCAGTGAGAGGGGCCAAAGGGGTCGGGTGTGTAGTGAGCTGGGCGGCAGCCAAAGGTGGGGACCTTGGCGGTCCGATCCTCGGCTGCAGAAGCTAGCTCTAGGGACGTGGAACGTCACTTCTCTGGTGGGGAAGGAGCCTGAGCTGGTGCGTGAGGTTGAGAAGTTCCGGCTAGATATAGTCGGCCTCACCTCGACGCACAGCAAGGGCTCTGGAACCAGTCTCCTCGAGAGGGGTTGGACTCTCGTCCACTCTGGAGTTGCCACTGGTGTCAGGCGCTGGGCAGGGGTGGCAATACTTATTGCCCCCCGGCTTGGTGCCTGTATGTTGGAGTTTACCCCGGTAGACGAGAGGGTGGCCTCCCTCCGCCTTCGGGTGGGGGGACGGATCCTGACTGTTGTTTGTGCCTATGGTCCGAACAGCAGCTCAGAGTATCCAGCCTTTTTGGACTCCTTGGAGGGGGTGCTGGAAAACACTCCCTTTGGGGATTCCCTTGTTCTGCTGGGGGACTTCAACGCCCATGTTGGTAGCGACAGTGAGACCTGGAAGGGTGTGATTGGGAGGAACGGCCCCCCCGATCTGAACCCGAGCGGTGTTCTGTTATTGGACTTCTGTGCTCGTTACGGATTGTCCATAACGAACACCATGTTCAAGCATAAGGGTGTCCATATGTGCACTTGGCACCAGGACACCCTTGGCCGCAGTTCGATGATTGACTTTGTAGTCGTGTCGTCGGACTTGCGGCCGCATGTCTTGGACACTCGGGTGAAGAGAGGGGCGGAGCTGTCAACTGATCACCACCTGGTGGTGAGTTGGCTCCGATGGTGGGGGAGGATGTCGGTCAGACCTGGCAGGCCCAAACGCATTGTGAGGGTCTGTTGGGAACGTCTGGCAGAGTCTCCTGTCAGAGAGAGTTTCAACTCACACACATGTTCCGTGCCTCCATTGTTAAGGCGGCTGACCGGAGCTGTGCCTGTCGGGGAGGCAATCCCCGAACCCGCTGGTGGACACCGGCGGTGAGGGACGCCGTCAAGCTGAAGAAGGAGTCCTATAGGTCCTTTTTGGCCAGTAGGACTCCGGAGGCAGCAGACAGGTACCGGCAGACCAAGCGGAGCGCAGCTAGGGCGGTCGCTGAGGTAAAAACCCGGACATGGGAGGAGTTCGGTGAGTCCATGGAAAAAGACTTCCGGACGGCTTCGAAGAGATTCTGGACCACCATCCGGCGTCTCAGGAGGGGGAAGCAGTGCGCCGTAAACACTGTGTACGGTGGGGACGGTGCGCTGCTGACCTCGACTCGGGACGTTGTGGATCGGTGGAAGGAATACTTCGAAGACCTACTCAATCCCACCAACACGCCTTCCGGTAAGGAAGCAGGGCCGGGGGACTCGGGTGTGGGCTCTCCTATCTCTGGGGCTGAGGTTGCCGAGGTGGTTAAAAAGCTCCTCGGTGGCAGGGCCCGAGTTCCTCAAGGCCCTGGATGTTGTGGGGCTGTCATGGTTGACACGACTCTGCAGCATCGCGTGGACATCGGGGGCAGTGCCTCTGGATTGGCAGACTGGGGTGGTGGTCCCCCTTTTTAAGAAAGGGGACCGGAGGGTGTGTTCCAATTACAGGGGAATCACACTCCTCAGCCTCCCTGGTAAGGTCTATTCGGGGGTGCTGGAGAGGAGGGTCCGTCGGGTAGTTGAACCTCGGATTCAGGAGGAGCAGTGTGGTTTTCGTCCGGGCCATGGAACAGTGGACCAGCTCTACACCCTCTGCAGGATCTTTGAGGGTGCATGGGAGTTTGCCCAACCAGTCCACATGTGTTTTGTGGACTTGGAGAAGGCATTCGACCGTGTCCCTCGGGGGATCCTGTGGGAGGTTCTGATACGGGGTATCGGACCCCCTGATAAGGGCCGTCCGTTCCCTGTACGACCGGTGTCAGAGCTTGGTCCGCATCGCCGGTAGTAAGTCGGACTTGTTTCCAGTGAGGGTTGGACTCCGCCAGGGCTGCCCTTTGTCACCGATCCTGTTCATAATTTTTATGGACGGGATTTCTAGGCGCAGCCAGGGTGTGGAGGGGGTCCGGTTTGGTGACCTCAGGATTGGGTCACTGCTTTTTGCAGATGATGTGGTCCTGTTGGCTTCATCAGACCGTGACCTCCAACTCTCACTGGATCGGTTCGCAGCCGAGTGCAAAGCGGCCGGGATGAGAATCAGCACCTTCAAATCCGAGGCCATGGTCCTCAACCGGAAAAGGGTGGAGTGCACTCTTCGGGTCGGGGATGAGATTCTGCCTCAAGTGGAGGAGTTCAAGTACCTCGGGGTCTTGTTCACGAGTGAGGGAAGGATGGAACGAGAGATCGACAGGCGTCTGCAGTAATGCGGACTCTGCACAGATCCGTCGTGGTGAAGAGGGAGCTGAGCCGAAAGGCGAAGCTCTCGATTTACCAGTCGATCTTCGTTCCTACCCTCACCTATGGTCATGAGCTTTGGGTAGTGACCGAAAGAACAAGATCGCGGGTACAAGCGGCCGAAATGAGCTTCCTCCGTAGGGTGGCTGGGCTCTCCCTTAGAGATAGGGTGAGAAGCTCAGTCATCCGGAGGGAGCTCAGAGTAGACCCGCTGCTCCTCCGCGTCGAGAGGAGCCAGATGAGGCGGTTTAGGATGCCTCCCGGACGCCTCCCTGGTGAGGTGTTCAGGGCACGTCCCACCAGTAGGAGACCCCGGGGAAGACCCAGGACACGCTGGAGAGACTATGTCTCTCGGCTGGCCTGGGAACGCCTCGGGGTCCCCCGGGAAGAGCTGGACGAAGTGGCTGGGGAGAGGGAAGTCTGGGCTTCCCTGCTTAGGCTGCTGCCCCCGCGACCCGACCCCGGATAAGCGGAAGAAGATGGATGGATGGATGGACATAGATGTATGTCTATCTATCTATCTATCTATCTATCTATCTATCTATCTATCTATCTATCTATCTATCTATCCATCCATCATTGACTGCCACTTTATGAAACAGGATTATGACTATGATTCCGTCTGTATTGTGCATGTGAGTCTTGTTGGCAGTAATATATTCTTTCAGTTAAAAAATCAGACTTCATTTTAAAACAAATTTAAAATCACAGCAGCTCCATAACTACAATAAGAGCATGTCATAGATGTTGTGGGTCAAAATAAGATAAGAGATTTCTTTATTAGTCCCACAATAGCGAAATTTGCAGTGTTACAGCAGCAAGTGGACAGTAATGGAAGAGCATCAATAAGAAAGAATAAAGAACAATAGATAAGTACAAATAGTAAAGCATATAATTATATAATTACACAACATTTAACAGGCCAATTCTTCAAGAGATAGTATTAGCAATTCTAAAAGGCAGTTCCTCTTCAGAATGAAAGTCCTGAAAACATCTGTGCCAGTGATATTTGTGACTCCACAAAGCACCATAGTTTCTTCTTCACATTATCTTCACATGAAAAAATGGACAATTCACCCTTTCACATATAACATGAGAAATTTACTTGTGATGATCATTTACTGCATCATTTGCCCAAATGACATCAGAAGAGGTCTTAGGAATAAATTGTCAAAAGGTAACACACATTACTAGTTTTTTTTTCCAGGAAAAGCAGACACTGATCATTTATATATGTTGTGTTTATTGTCAGAGGAGCAGAAGTCTTGCAGCTCATCTACAAGCGCTCACCTTGGTGAATACTCCCTCTTATAGCAAAGAGAAAGAAATACACTGCATAAAGTTAAATTTGAACCCACAGTGAAAACACATTTAAATCACATTTAAATACCCACTGTGACATGTCTCCATGGCACCCAGAGAGGGTGGTGACTGTCACTTTTACCCAAATCAGTGAGGATGACAATGGAGATTGTTAACACTTTTTGAAGCTGTATGATGGGCTCCTCACTGCCTGTTGGACCTTACTGTGGAATGGTATGAAACCCATAAAGACTCACTACTTTAATTGTAATGTCGCAGACTTAGAAGGATATTCACTGAAACTGATAGTTGTAGGGGTACATCTCCAACACCATGAAGTGTGGTCAGGCTGTTTTGCTAAATGTTGCACGTATCTGAAAAGAAATGGAATTGAAAAGACAATGTTTTCTGCTGTTAAACTAGGATTATTTGATGAAGAAAATACATTTTTGGAAGTGCATTTATCCTCCCCGAAGAAGACTGAATGTGAGGAGATAGTAGTTAAAGGTCCCTTCCAGACATATTTCAAGACAAACAAAAATAGTCCGTAAGAAAGTCAGAATACCTTATACAAATTCTGAAATACTTATTCGCCCTGATTGAAAAAAAACTAAATCTATAAATATGCAAGTAGTGTTAATTTCACAAGCTTAACTGTTGAACACATGTCTCCATTTCACTGACAACTTTGTGCTCAATGTACTGACGACTAAAGTTTGCAAAGGGGTGGAAAATTTCCAGTAAATTTTCGGAAAGTTTCCGGTAAATTTCCATGGGAAGTTAAGCTGGGAAATTTTGGAAATATTCCAAATTGGAAACTTTCCATGGGAATTATGGAAATGAATGGAAATTTATTTCAATTTAGGGTAATTTAGTGGAAAGGTATCATATATAAGCAAAAACATTTGTTTAGTTATAAGCAAAATAATACAATTAAAACAGATTTATTTATAAGTTGAACATGATCAAGTTGAACAATCAAACAGAACAAAAACATGAACGTGGAGTTATGCACATTGCATGTATGGGGCGTGGTCTCACTATGCACAGTGTATGTAGGGGGCGTGGCCTCAGTATGCACAGTGCATGTAGGGGTGTGGTCTCAGTATGCACAGTGCATGTAGGGGCGTTGTCTCAGTATGCACAGTGCATGTAGGGGGCGTGGTCTCATTTTGCACAGTGCGTGTAGGGGGCGTTGTCTCAGTAGCCCTGCACTAAACAGTGTGCTATGTGAGCATGTGATAGCACAGATATTCAGCTGTACTGCATGATATCTGGTTGTTTTAGTCAGGATTATGCCAAAATATTATTTTACACAACTATATTTAAGTTCCCTAATAGGAACATACCTTCAGTTTAATAAATTCCCAGTTTATTCCTGTTAATTCCCATGGAAAGTTTCCAAGTTTGAAAATTGACGGAATTTTGCAAACCTAGTCACCATAGTTACCACCAAAAGTGATATTTAATTATAAATGTGACTAAAATTATTAGTAGGCTTCCTTAAAATGCAGTCAGTTTTGTTGGTTGTTCTGCAAATAGATACCTGTTTTAGCTGCCCAATAAGTGTTTGCTGTATTATTAAATTGCATTTGCCAAATTAACCATGACTGAAATCTTAAGGATTACAACATAACTCATTTTTCCTTGCACATTGTTCCATTTCATGAATGTTTGAACTTCATGTGCAGAATGATGTATGAGTTAGATGGCTGTTTTCACATTAATTTGCTGAAGGGTGAACATTTCTCTGTACTCACCTTAAATCTCAGTTTCAGATTTGTGATATAACAAATTAGTTAATACTGAGTGGTGGTTCAGTATGCAATAAACACAGGTGTGATATATTTATGGCATATTTATAGATTTAGGATTTTTTAATCAGGGAGAATAAATATTCGCACCCGTATACAAACAGGGGCAGTCTGATTGGTCAATACTAGCCGGCCTTCTATTGGTTGACAGCTTTGATCCACAAAAAATCCAAGAGCAGAGCAGAGATCTGCGAGCACAAGTTCCCTGAGCACGAGAGGAAGAACTTGAGTTTGAGCGCAGGAAATCTGTGCGAGCAGCGTTGTAACCGAGTGCGAGGACACACTGTGAGCATGCGCAGAGCAAATTTGAGTGCGAGAGCAGAGTTTTGAGAGAAAATGTCACAAAATCTGAGCATGAAATCAATAAATACTGCTCTCAAATCCATTTAATATGCTCTTGAATTACAGTTTTTTTCTATTGGTTTGGCTCATTTCTTGAAACAGAAATTACATTCTCAAAACTCTAAGATCATTTGGCAGAACAGTCTTACAGTTCAGCACAACAACATAGTTCACTTGCAAAAGCTCATATCTCTCCCAAAACTGTTCACTCATGCTTCAATACTAAATTCCTTTCCCATATAAATAGTCAGTGCCACCAAAAGGCAAAAGATCCTTCTCAATTGCTTTGGCTCATTTCTCGAAACAGACTGGACGTTCTCAACACTCTTGGTGCTTGGTGCCAAAATGACCTGGATGGTTCAGCACAACACCATGGTTCACCTCCAAAAGCTTATTTCGCTCCCAAAACAGTTCACTCATGTGTCAAAACTACATTTCTTTCTCATATAAACAGTCAGTGCCCCCAAAATGCATTGTCCCTTTGGCATTGTGTGAGCACTGCAAGTCAAAATGGTTAGATGTTTTGTCACTATGGCAGAGGACCATTGAAATATCCCTTATGTCCACCTCTCAGTCTTAGCACAGTCCTTCATTCACAGTGGTTACTGTACTAGTTGTTTTGTCTAGCTAACAGAATACAATTGTGTATAAAACTGAAAAAAGTAAAGAAAAAAAGGACTTTACGGTAAGAGTACCCTCCAAACACATTGCACTCATACTGCCAAGGAAATTGTAACCATTTTTATTCACACATAAAGTAACTTCCATACATCAGAGTTACTAAAAGAAAATGTATACAGCACAATATACTGTAATATAAACATATACACAAAAAACAAGGAAAATTATATGTAGCCTACAGTGCTGTAAATAAAGCCGGAGATTCAAAACTAACATTTCTTCACTGGTCGCTGTCCTCACCCTCCCTCTCCTGGCCATCATCCTCACCCTCCTGGCCATCCACATGCTGCTGTCTGTCTGGCCACAGATTCTTGTCCACATCACAGTGTATATTCTCCCTTGCGATGCAACGAAGGCAGAAACGGCATGCATGTCGCAACCATCCCCTGCACTGATCTCCTGTAATATCATCACTCGCAGCGTCCATTGCATGGAGCAAGGACCTCTGATTTTGAGTCTGATGCTCATACACTCTCCACCTCCAAGCGGAGAAAAACTCCTCAATAGGATTGAGGAAAGGAAAGTAAGGTGGTAGGAACACCATGACCATCCTTGGATGAGTAGTGAACCAGGCTCTGATGAGCGGGCCACGGTGGAAATTCACATTGTCCCACACAATTACATACTTTGGTAGGTGAGGCCCTACGAGACCTCTCTCATTTTCAGGGATCAAATCAGAGCCGATGGTTGATAACATGGTCTATAAGTGTGGCCCGAATTTCATCTGGAATAGCATGGTGTCTTCTTGCTCCTCGACCTCTTCCCCCTATTCTACCACCACGCACCCTTACTCCTCCTCCTCTTCTTCTTCCTCCTCTTCCTCGAGCAGGCAGTTGCCCTTGTTCATTTACTTGGCGAGGTGCCTCCATGTTCACAAATTGTACTAGTCCTGGTCAAGCTCTATATATACGTGTTTGGCAGCATTCACAATCATGGACAGCACCTGTCAGGTAACTAAACATATTGTTTGATTGGTCATCTGAGATGTGTGAAACTCCTCCTTCGTTAGTCAAGTTCTATTTTCACCTAACTGTCAATTACTGTAATCAATTGATCAAATGTTCCAAGAGATTCATATATGATATTCATGGTATTAGGTTCTTGACTTATTTTGACAATTGAACAGACTATTTTGCATGTGATGACTTATAGAATGAAATGATGCTGACATGTTTTGGAGAGAACAACCATCAGACTGAGAATCAATCAATCAGTTTAGATCAACAGGATCTATTCACTTGGAAAATGTGCTAAATGTAGGCTAACTGTGCTAACTGTAGGCTACCTGTACTTAATCATTTGCAAGGATGTACTAAGACATTTGCAAAGTGATGAAATCAATGAGAAATACAATTCTGTTGTGAACAATTGCCAAGTGGTTTGGAGGTTTGTCCATGTTGTTTTGAGAATGTAATTTCTGTTTCAAGAAATGAGCCAAACCAATGGGAAAAAACTGTAAGACAGGGAATAAACTCCATAGATAAAGACATAAATAGAACAAAAGGAACCCAGAAAACGTTTAGATGTGTTCAAGTCTTTATTTAGAGAAGTGCTTGTAGGGTTATATTATATTATATTAATTAATATTAATATTATTATCATTATATTATTATTATTACTATTATCATCACTATTATTATAATTATGTTGCTATTATCATTATATTATTATTATTATTATCATCACTATTATAATTATATTACTATCATCATTGAATTAGTCCCAGATAGCAGAGTCATTGAAACAATGTGAAATCAACATTGTTTTGTCAACGTTAAGTCACTGAAACAACGTTGAACCAGGGCCGTTTCAAGGAATTTGGGGGCCCCAAACAAAATGGACTTGGAGGCCCCCCTACCACCACTGCCTGCCGACGCCGACACCCCTGGACCACAGCAAAAAAACCTACGCCTCACCATCCCACCCCGCCCGCCCAAAGCCTACAGGAAACACAGCATAGACACACTGTTGAAGTTCAACCACACATTATATCAATAAAATATTTCTTAATAGTGCAAATACTGCTTACAAATGTTGCATATAGGCTACTGCACACATAGTATGTTTACTTATTTTATTTGAACATTTGCAATCAAATTGCAAATTCGGTATTAAATATAAAATCCAACATAGATAAAAGTACACACACACACATATAAGATTAACCTTTAAAAAATATGCAAATTATCTACATCTGCTGTTTGCGAGCCTTAGCTTCAGCAAAGGCAACCACAATGTCCTCCATGTCCAAAGACCGGCGAACATCACACTCAATTGACGTAACGGCCAATCCTGTGAGCCTCTCTTGGCTCATGGTAGATCTCATGTATGTCTTTATCAGCTTCAAAGCTGAAAAGCTCCTCTCACCTGAGGCCACAGTCACAGGGAGAGTCAGTAGTAGCTGCAAGGCAATGCTTAAATTACTGTAAAGATCCAGTAACTTTTTACTGTATATGTAGTTCAGCATGTCAAATGGGTAGGTGGCTACATGGTCTGGGAAGCCGAGTTAGCCGCCGAGTTAGCACATGAGCTAGCCACCGAGTTAGCCGCCGAGCTATCCGCCGAATTAGCCGCCGAGATAGCCGCCGAGCTAGCAACTGTGGGGGGCCCCATTGAGGGGGATTCCGATAACAGTGTCGCTGCACTTTCCTGCATTGACCATCACAGCATTTAAAGGGACGCGCACACAGTTTGTTGTTGCATTCAATTCATAACCAGTCGTTGTCTGGGGGCCCCCGGCCAGCTCGGGGCCCAAGGCAATTGCTTGGTTTGCCTGTCCTGTTGCGACGGGCCTGCGTTGAACTCTGATGTTGATTCAACATCATTTTTGCACCCTCAATTAAAATTGAAATGTTGATTTTCTAACTGAAGATCAACAGAATTTCAATGGTATTTCAACTAACACAAATGTTGAAACAATGTTGAAATTTCAACCTAACTATAGATCAACCTGCTTTCAATGATATTTCAATATTAAATATAATAATATTAAGCTATAATAATTACTAAATATGCCTTTATAAAAATAGGCTAATAATACAAATCCTGCTTTATCTACAGTCAGGGTGTTATGGACATAGGCCTAAATATGATGGGCCTTATTAAACAGGTTTTTCTCTAATAGCAAATGACAATCCACACATTTTTTTTAAACAGTCATTTATTTAATCAATACTTTTCACAGCTTCTAAGGGCGTCCAATCCCTCCTGACTGGTCTGTGGTGAAATGCAGCCTCTTCTGATCTGCCTGAGAAAAGGTTAATTCGTTTGCAGTCCCCATTTGTAGTGTCAGGGCATCTAAAACAGAAGACACAAGCAAAACACAAACTGTCAGTTAAATAGCTGTTAATGTATATGTCATTGTGCAAGTGGTGTGCAGATTCAGATATTAAAAAGAAACAAAAATAAGGCATAAAGTACTTTAAAGACTTGCTTACTTGATAAATGATGTGGATCAATGATCTGTAAAAAGGACAAAAAAGGTTAAGTAAACAGCAATTTAACATTAACAACCAACCACAGTTCTGATAACTCTCCAGCAAGTGTTTTTGTAACCATGGAAACACACAGCGTGTACGTGAATCTGCTGTTACTGTGCATGTATTGTGACTTTATCCTTAACTTATAATATTCAATAAGTTATAGTAATCATTATGCCGATTGTATCGGCTAGATGTCATGTTGCTAGCGTAAATGCTAACTTCAGAAGAAAAGTGAACTTATCTTTTCTAATATCTCTGTAATTAACAAAATGGCTGCAAATTGGTCATATTTCTTTTAAATTGAGCGATAATATGGACTGTATGTATTCTCGATCGCTGATCCTAGATAACATTGTCCTCATACAGTTAAAAAGATAAGCTATCTTAGCGAGCTACGCTAATGCTAACGCTATGTATAAACTTCATCAATAATTTCACATCCTGTTTATTTAAAGCTAACATTTCCACGAAATAAACCGGTAGGCCTACATAAATGCTTGCTTTATAACTTCTGAGTGTTTATGAAGCGCTTGAATGAACTTGCTGTGGTGCTGCGTGAATGTGTGTATTAGTATATTATACTTATAAATTATAACTTATAAATTAATGGTAATGGTAAGCATACAGCATACGAATGACTGCATATAATGCTGCACTACCGTTTGGAGATCGGTCGACATTTCAGTGAATAATTCTATTTTTATACTGTAGAGTACCTCTTACCTCCTTAGACATGCATGTACTACTGTCTCTGCTAACCCCGTACCAAGATGGCGGCGCTTTAGGCACGCCTCTCCACAGTCAATGCGGCGTCTACGTATATATGTCTATGCTCCTGCATGCCTCAGCATGCCTCGGCTGAAAGGTGGGGGAGGGGGAGATCAGCCTGCTCTGTGACTGTGTGAGGAGCATAGACTGTGGTGAGGAGCCAGCAGAGCAGGTGCGGGGGGAGGAGCCCCTCCCCTTGATGGGCCATTAATTAAGGCTGAGGTGAAGGCAGAAAGGACACCACAGTATTCTGCTCTTCTCTGCTCTGACTCTCAGCCATACAGCCTACACTGTTTAAAATAAGACCACATTTACATTTATCTCTGCACTTAACTATAAAATTAAAAAATGTCAACATTAAAATACGAATGTTAACATAAAAATAAAAAAGTTAACATTAAAATAAGAATATTATTAAAGTAAGACTTAACTATGTAACACCCAGTTTTCACTATATGTAAATCAGTAGGACGTTTTACTAAAGGAAAAGTAGTAATATTACACTGTACTCAGTTAAGTATTAGTGCTGAACATACTTTAAGTACCAAAACTATTCATGATGCAAAATATCCAATTTCAGAATAATTATATGATTATATTATAATTATTATGGATCAATGTGTAAAGTTGCAGCTGGTAAAGGCAGAGCTTTTAATGACTATAGAGCTGGGCTGAATTTCCCTCTGGGTATCAATATA
>NC_070578.1:3567500-3617500 GCF_027409825.1 Scomber japonicus
CTTAAGGGGCTCCGTACAGATAATTTATTGTTTATTTTTTTTATTTGTTTCAACATTTTTCAACACAAAAACAAAAAAATTGTCCTTGATAACTAACAAAATGACAGCTTTTGGTCACCCGGTTATACTTTCACCTTTGGTTCTGGAAATTGTGACAATTCACGGATATATTTAGTGCAGGTGAGCTGCTCTGCTGGCAAACCGCGGCGGTCACACAGGTATGCTTCATCCTTTTCTTTTCAGAATTGTATGTTTTAATGTTTATTTTATCTAGCCATCTATTGTCTTGTTTATTTGTAGGCTATGTGAATTTGTGACTCTGACCTCAGAAAAGTGAATTTCCATTGAGGAAGATATAGATTTAAAAACGTTAATATCCTAAGAATAAACAACAAATGTTCAATCTTTGAATCACTAAATAAGTGACTTGTGTGGTGTTTTAAATCAATCAAATTTAGTGTAATTAAATTTTGTCCGTCACTGGACAGGTACGACCGATACAAACAATATTAGGTTAGTCAACCTAATCTCAAAGACCCCCATAAAAGCCTACTGGGTCCCCGCAATATTCATATATGTTATCCAACGATCCAAATAGTTAATCTCCCCACAAAACTCCTTAAATAAAATAAGGAAAGGGGATGATGGGCAACTTGTTTCAAAAAGCGTGGGGTGAAATCTTTTATGAACTGTAGCCTATCAATAAACTGGTTGTGCTGGGCAGTAACATACGTTTAGAGTGATCGTATTGGGCATTTTCCTACATGTGAATTAAAATCAAATATTTGAAAACGAAGGTAACAGGAATTAGCCTACTTTTTAAATGAAGATGTTTTGCTTTTACAGCGCATTTCAGTTAACGTGCTCTGTAACACATTGTATCTAAGCGGCTCTCAGAATAAATAATTAAATAAGTAATCATTCAGACAGCTGGATTTATTCATTCGTCTCAATTACAAAAGCATCACCCTTTACTTTTAATGATATCTGTAAAAGTTGACAGCGATTTACTGACTGCGTTAGCCATGAGCTTTCTCCGCTGTTGCCATGGTGAAGACTCAAGCTATCTGGTGACGAAATCACTGTCATCAGTTTTAGCGGGGATTTCGCTCTTTCGCTCCCAAACCACCATTAAGGTAAGTTGTATGACTATACGTCTGCTATATGTTTTGTTTAATATGATAAATTACTTGCATGGTTTAAATATTAGGGCGAATATTAAATCCCCACCAGTGATTCAACATTGGTCAGCACAAATGAAAAAGGGAAACTCTTGAAATTAACATAACCTTGCTTGCTGGATAGCTAACGTTCAATATAAACTAAGGCAATACAGCATTAATGTTACAGCCGATGAATTGTAGCGTTGAGCATTAAGCAGATGTCATAATTATGACTATAATAATGTGTGAGTAAATTAATTGTGTGAGCTCATCTAGACATTGTTATTTCATCTGTCACTGTGGATCACTTTTAAAGTTAGCTGTTGTGGGTTTTACTTTGCTCTGTGTTAAGTGTGTAGAAAACAAGTAAGGGGCTCACTTTGAACAATTTATTCAGTACCCATCGGTAAGGTATTCAATACCTTTTCTGCATTATGCTCTCATGGAACTTTCCCGGTCGTATACCGGCAAAAGTCCGCCATAGAGATAAAGAAAAACCCGCTAAAATAAGTACAACGAAACCCTCCCTACTGCTGGTCTTCCATGCGGTCCTTCAAAATAAAAGTCTGCTTCAGCGTAAACATTATTCCAAAACCCTGTACATAATAGCGCAACATCTTCACATTACTACCGTAATACTATACAGTGCACACAGAGATTTACATTTGGGTGACCCTTAAGTACTCTTAAGTATTTATAACAACACCTGAATTCACAATTTCTCCATTTTAAACCGCTCAATGTAAATATAAACATACTGTAGCTAGGGATGAACGATTAAAGGTTTAAAGGTAAACCATGGTAGTATTCCTGACAGTTAATATTAGGCTACTGTTTCAAAACTTAATTATCATTAAAACCACAGTTAATCACACCCTCCCAGGCACAGGTGCAGTGTGAGTTAATATTAATTCACATCTGATATGGTTTTCTTATCATTAGGTATTGACTATATTAATATTGTATTTTTTTGCAAACCAAAAGTGCACATTGCTGCTAACTTGGTTTGTGATTGAAGGTTGACTTTTTTTTTTCTTTTCTCCCTGCAGCTCCTGTATAGTCAACCCCCATTACACCTCATTGTCAGCATTTTGAAGACCCAAAGGCACTTTTAAGAGCCACGTCCATCTGTCTGCTTGTCAGTCTGTCTGTTTAGCTATCTATCTATCTGCCTGTCTGTCTGTCTGTCTATTTATCTATCTGCCTGTCTGTCTATCTATCTGTCTGTCTGCCTGTCTGTCTAGGTCCGTCTGTCTGTCTGGGTCAGTCAGTCTGTCTGCCTGCCTTTCTGTCTGTCAGTCATTTATCATGCCAGGGGGGTCGATCAAAAAGAAGTGCCCCTTTTGTGAGGCCATTTTATTTTGTGCCCAAAAAAAATGCACATTATGTAAAATGGAGCAGCCTGCCAAGCAGCGACTGAAAAAAAAGCTGCAAAAATTTGACCAGAAGCGAGAGGAATGGGTGGTTGGGCTAAGAAAGAACCACAACCTGGCATCCATTAACGATCAAGCTATAGTCCTGGTATGTTGTATGTACTGTTTTTATAACACATTAAATTGTCCAGATAATCTAGAAAATGAATTATAGTTAGTGGTACCATTTATGACCAAGAGAGCATTCCCCTACAAGGTCAGAACTTCATTCATACTCAGATTTCAAAATTAACTTTTTTGTCCATCGGCCAATGGATAGTTAATGTTCAAATTTTATTTAGTTTTAATTTACCAGTCACTCAATAGAGTACCACTGATTTTTTTTACTGGTGAGTATTACCACTCACTTGCACATTTTACCAGAATTTTGCTGGTGACTGGTGCTACAGTATGTAATATGAACCCTGTTCATATTACTCAAAGCACTTAACAATGTACATATGACCCATTCAGTCATAGAATCACAAAGGTTAGCATTCCTATCTATGTAGATGCCAAACCTGTGCTATAAATGTGCCACAAAGTTTGATTGTATCCATACATAGTGATTTTCAACTTCTGCTTGGAGGAGAGTGTATGAGATAATACATTGCTGTTTGTCTATATAGAAGAGTTAGTTTCTGCTTCTACTGTTTGAGCCTTTCCTGTATCCTGTTAAACTCACCATGATGATAAGGCCATCATGAATGTTATATTTTTTGATGTATTTTTATATTTAATAATTACAGTAATATACTTGCTGATTTTTACTGTTGCTTTTACATTTTTTAACCAGCAAATGCATCATTTTGTCGTTGCAGCTTGAGAAACTCCATGCCATGGGCTACAAGCCGATTCTCCTTATTGGCAAGGAGACAAAGACGGGAGCAACAAATTGTCAAGTTTTAACGCCTCGTTGTGAACTCAGTCCTTATGCCCAGAACTCACTCCAGAAGATGGGCTCATTTTATGAGTCTATTTGTGAAGGTGAGATGGACGCACTGTATTTTTGAATTTACAGTTCACAACTAGTGTTTGGTTTGAAAAACCATTTTGTAAGATTTTGCAAACTACAACTTGTAAGAAAACTGAGCTAAAATCATTTTCTACCTGTTCGCTGACACTGTTTTTATTGGTACTGCAGGGTAATTGCGCAAGATTTGCAGATGAGAAAGCATGACTGTTTATTTTGATAGCAAAGGTGAACTACTTATAAAATGTACCTTTTTGAATACAGAATGACTGTGTACTTAATGAGACATGGATAATACTTCACAAATTACCTAACACACGTTTTGGTCACTGAGCCAATGAGTCAAATTAATATGAATATCAATATACTCTCAAATTATGATCTTAAATGCAGATGGCCCAATAACAAAAATAGCACAAACCAAAAGAAAACCATGATGGTGTACATCACGTCTCAGTTTTCTAGCACACACAGTCCAGTGTGTCATTCTTTGAATAGATATTATGATTACTCTATGTTTTTTTCATGTATAAACAGTGTACTCTATTTATTTGTTATAGTCACATAAAATCAAACACAAATTTACAGATATATACTATAAAAGACAGTAAACTATCAATAATCATCCTGTAATCTAAAGTGACCACAAATCAAGTTGGGAAGAATAGGACTACACAATTCTCAGAGATTAAATCGGACACAGTTGAAGCTCTTGGTTGACCTCTTTGTTCTAAGTAAGCATAACACAACTATTGTTTAACTTGCATAGGTTGGAGTCAGGAAATTCCTGCAGCTGATGATCAGGTGATCACACTTAACCTGACACCGTGTGACCCCTTGGAGGTCAATAGCCAGGAGCAGGCAAGCAGCGCGGAGGGACAAGGTATTTAAGGCAGATTTCCAGTGTTACAATTCATTGTACATGCTGAACGTGTTGGACCCATGGATTACCTTGCACAACTTTTTACCCAAGGAGTTTTAGGTCACTTTCATGTTATGTTCTACAGTATAAACAGTGTCTGCTGTTAAACCAAATACCCATCCTTACATTTCTCTTAATAAATCCTGAAACATGTGACTGCTTAATCAGTTAATTAGTCACAAAAACTTGCAATAATTGGGTAATGACTATTTGTCACAATTGGTCAGTAAGTAAATTAGTAATAAAAACATTAAACATCTGCTGTCTATAGCCTCACAGATTTAAAAGGGCAGTTCTAGATTAAAAATACATAATTTTCCTCTTACCTGTCCTGTACTAGTGCTGTCACTTAAAAAAAAATCTAGTTTGAACAAATCTAAAAATAAATGGTAGGATAGCTGTTTTTTGCAAAGTAGAGTTTGCCGTGACTTTGCCATCCACTGTGTAAAAAAGAAAGAAAAGTAGTTACTACATACATGAAACTGTACACAACAAGGTCTGTGGATTATCTTGGTCTTGGTAACTGGGTCTTGATGTCTGGAAAAAGACATTGCTTTTTAATTGTTCAAATTTTACACCAAAGCACAAGGCACCCTACAGCATCTGTATGAAAAAAAGCTGAGTCATTGTGACTTCGACTTGAATCGCCTTCAGTCTTCATGAGTGGCAACTTAAGTTGATTATCTACTCGCCCTCATGTCAATGAGAAGTCCGGTGTATTTTTAATCCACTCAACACTGCTGGAGTTTCACAGGAAAACTGATTGTTTTTTCAGACAAGAGAAGTCTATAGAGACCAGTGTTAAACGTCTCCTGAAGCTGCCACATGCAGAGCTGACTTGAAAAAACATAATTTACATTGTGTTTCTAGCGAAGAGCTAGCTTAGAGCTACGGTCATGTGTTGTGTTCCTCACACACACACATGTGACTGCATCTCAAAGCTAGCTCTTACAGGTAGCTGTGCTGCAACAGTGACATTTTTTGTTAAAAATCAAATCATCTCAGCATGTGGCAGCTTCAGGAGACTTGTTAGAAGGAATAAAAGTATTTCGGAGGCATTTTAAGGTTTTGGCGGTTGAGTAATTACGTTCTACTGCTGGTCTCTGTAAACTTCTGTTGTTTGGAAACAGGCTGCGAGCTGTTTTCCTGTAAAAGTCCAGAAGATTTTGTGTATTAAAAAACTACACTGTATTTCTCAACAGCTTGAGGTTGAGTAGATAATGACTGAATTTTCATTGAACTATTATTTTACATATAAAATAAAATGTTCAACATTGTCAGTGTTTACATTACAAGTGTCTTTTTTCCTCTTTGCTGCAGCCTACAGCTCTGAACTGATCAGGGCCCATGAAGAGCGAGCCCTAAGCCTAAGCCCAGAGCAGACTGCTGAGGAGATGCAGACTGCTGAGGAGGTGCAGAATGCTGAGGAGGTGCCCACTGTTGAGGAGGAGCAGAGCAGAGGTGGGTAGAGTACTGAAAATCTGTATATCTGGTTTACTCACCACAGGATCAGCCCTGTCTGTTTTGACCCATTTACTCACCCCTTGCATTCCCTGACCAAGCCAGAAATGAAGGATCAGCACTTGTTGAAACAAATTGGGATAACCAAATACAGTATGGACACCTACTAATTTACCTACTTGTACTGCTGCATTTGAGTTGTGGTGTGATGGTCTAGTCTTTGAATTGATTAGTTAACGATTCATTTGGTATATGACTCATTTCCCTCTCCAAATCTGTATCTGTCTCCACAGGGTCAGACACGGGCACAGTGCTTAAGCACAGACGAAAAAAGAAAACGTCAGGTATGTAAATATTGTCTTTAGGGTAGTTATAATATTTTAATTAATTTAATTGGTATTCTGATTACTATTTATGACCATAGCTCATTTGTCAAGCTGTTTTTTTGGTGTGGACATATGACTGGACTGTAATCTTCTATTCCACAGAGGCACCAAAGCATCTGCCTGTGAGGAAAAAGACACAGAAAAGTAAGTTTAAATGTTTCATGTTTTTAATCATCATGGCACAGACAGGTCAGTTAACATGGGGTCCTCCACTCTGCAGTAAACAGAAAAGACATTTTCTGGTGTTCTGTTCCCTCTTTCAGCCAATCAGGAGGGAGAACTCCACACATTTCTTTTCCATTTACTGCAGAGCAGAGGGACTGGAAGACCCACGTCAATGACCAAAAACTCTAATTCACTGATGACTCTAGGACTATAGAATTATTTAACACTTATATTAACAACAATATATCACTTATTTCTGCTTTAAGTCATCATGATTGTATTATTTTGTTACTAATCTAAAAATATATGTACATGTTTTTGATGTGCACAGACTGCTCCTACCACTCTCGTCTCGAGGCTTTTCCCATCAGACAAATTGTAAAAGAAAGAGTGAGAAATGTAAGACAGCAATCAAATAATAATAAGAGGGTTATGATTATTAGGATTGTGAAACTTCCTTGTGAGTAAGATTAAAGGAGTCGTGGACCTGGAAAACACATTTTTCCTTGTTAATACACAAAATCTTGTGTATTCTGGCAGGGGGGCACAACAAAGTCAATGTTTTTAATTTTTTTTGGCAAATTCATTTAAAAAAATAATTTTAAGACAATCAAAGAGAGACAAGATATGTTAAAACACCAGGTGATGACTCCTTTTTTTGTACTGAAAAACATATTTTGTACTGAAAAATGAATTTCAAAACACTGTAAATATCAACTACATGCCACTGCATCAATGAAAATTAACTGCTAAAAATAATAGCTTAATCCTAAAAATGGAATTTATGATTTTTTTCTCTTTATAGGGCAAAGAAGAAATATTGGTTGACTGGGAGCCCTGTCCAGTATGGTATATATTCAGCTTTTTTCTGCTTCTTCTTGTCCCATGTTGGAGAACAAACACAAGAGTTTACAAATTCATTACAAACGTCCACACCTACAGGCTATCCTACCACCAGTAGTCTCATTTTTTTTACCTTTGCTTTAGTTAAAGCGACCCATATGTTTATGCATCATTAATTTACTTCATAGTGTGTTCAAGATTTTGTTTTGATTGTGATGTGTTGATGTGTGCTGGCTCATGTTTAAAGGTTTAAGTTCATTGGAAAGACTCAACAAGTACCAGTAACAGACATCCCTTCTGTTTTCAGTGGCAAGGAGTGGGCCCAGTCCTGGCAACCAAAGGATATTCTTCAATGAATGAATGAATAGTTAGGGCCCGAGCGCTGACCAGCACGAAGCCCTATTGTATCTGTCAAGATTATTAGGGCCCAAGCACTATACAGTGCGAAGGCCCTATTGTAATCGTAGAAATTATTATTATTATTATTCGTCTCTCACAACGAACGCGTTTTTGACAGCCTAAACGTGCCCGAAAAGTCACCAAAATGTGCAATCATGTCCGACCCGGCGAAAAATTTGATATTTTAAGGATCACGAAAATGGGCGAGAAAAAATGGCTCAATAGCGCCCCCTAGAAAATTTAAAAAAGCGAGCCCCACCCCTGAGATTGTCCGAGACAAACGAAATTCGGTACACATATGTATCGTGTAATGACGCACAAAAAAGTCTCTTGGTCCCATACCCTCACTCCTACAGGAAGTCGGCCATTTTGTATCGAATCTGCGTTTTTGGCGCCATTTTGGCGATTTCCACGCCTCGTACTTTAACGAACTTGTCCTAGGGATTTAATCCGACCGACTTCAAATTCACTCAGAAACATCTTGAGACATTGGAGATGAAAAGTTATCAAAAACTTTCTGATTAGGGATTTAGTTTCTTCGTGGCGATGTGAGGAATTTTGACGTTTCGCCATTAAACAGGAACTGCTGGCCAAATGGGGGTACTGCACCCCATAGAATATTAAGGAAATTGAGCCCCTCACTCCAGATTGACATAGACAAACGAAATTCGGTACACATATGTATCATGTAAAGACGCACAAAAAAGTCTCTTGGACCCATATGCTCACAAGGCAAAATGGCTCAATAGCGCCCCCTACATAATTAAAAAAATGAGCCCCTCCCTCCAGAGTGACGTAGATGAACGAAATTCCATACAAATATGTATCGTGTAAAGACACACCAAAAAGTCTCTTGGACCCATATCCTCTCTCCAACAGGAAGTCGGCCATTTTGTATCGAATCTGCGTTTTTGGCGCCATTTTGGCGATTTCCACGCCTCATACTTTAACGAACTTGTCCTAGGGATTTAATCCGACCGACTTCAAATTCACTCAGAAACATCTTGAGACATTGGAGATGAAAAGTTATCAAAAACTTTCTGATTAGGGATTTAGTTTCTTCGTGGCGATGTGAGGAATTTTGACGTTTCGCCATTAAACAGGAACTGCTGGCCAAATGGGGGTACTGCACCCCATAGAATATTAAGGAAATTGAGCCCCTCACTCCAGATTGACGTAGACAAACGAAATTCGGTACACATATGTATCATGTAAAGACGCACAAAAAAGTCTCTTGGACCCATATGCTCACAAGGCAAAATGGCTCAATAGCGCCCCCTACATAATTAAAAAAATGACCCCCTCCCTCCAGAGTGACGTAGATGAACGAAATTCCATACACATATGTATCGTGTAAAGACGCACAAAAAAGTCTCTTGGACCCATATCCTCTCTCCAACAGGAAGTCGGCCATTTTGTATCGAATCTGCATTTTTGCCGCCATTTCGGCGTTTTCCACGCATCGCATTTGAGCGAACTCCTCCTAGAGATTTAATCTGACCGACTTCAAATTCACTCAGAAACATCTTGAGACATTGGAGATGAAAAGTTGTCAAAAACTTTCTGATTAGGGATTTGGTTGCTTCGTGGCGATGTGAGGAATTTTGACGTTTCGCCATTAAACAGTAAATGCTGGCCAAATGGGGGTACTGCACCCCATAGAAGATTAAGGAAATTGAGCCCCTCCCTCCAGATTGACATAGTTGAACAAAACTTGGTATATATATGTATCACATAAAGAGGCACAAAAAAGTATCTTAGACCCATACCCTCACTCCAACAGGAAGTCGGCCATTTTGAAGTGAATTTGCAATTTTGGCACGGTTTGATAGAATTTTCACACCACATGCTTTAATAAATTCCTCCTAATCCAAACAACTTTATATTGACTCTGTATGCGTCACAGCAAGTCTCGCTCAGTAGTGGCGGGGCGGGGGAGCTTGGGCCCGATCATCGCTGCCTGCAGCTTTAATTAGGGCCCAAGCACTACAGTGCGAAGGCCCTATTGTAATTGTACCGATTATTATTATTCTCGTTCTGTCAAAACAAACGCCTTTTTGACCCCCTAAACGTGCCCGAAAAGTCACCAAAATTTAAACGTACATCAGACCCGGCGAAAAATTTGATATTTTATGGTCTGCCAAAATGGCCGTCACAAAATGGCTCAATAGCGCCCCCTATTGAATATAAAAATGTGAAAGATTGACGTACATGAACGAAATTTGGTATATATGTGTATCATGTCCAGACGCACAAAAAAGTCTAGGGGGCCCATGACGTCACTCCAACAGGAAGTCGGCCATTTTGAAAAATATGTGCGATTTTGGCGATTTCCACGCCTCGTACTTTAACGAACTTGTCCTAGGGATTTAATCCGACCCCCTTCAAATTCACTCAGAAACATCTTGAGACATTGGAGATGAAAAGTTATCAAAAACTTTCTGATTAGGGATCCGGTTTGGCCGTGGCAGCGCCGACAATTTCCTTCACCATTCGATCCTTCGCCATGAAATTTCAAACCCTCATAACTTGACTCCACATGGTCTGAGCTTTCCCAAATTTAATATGCTTGTTCAGTGTCCTGGTCTGAACACATGTACAGTCTCATATTTAGTGACAGTCATAGCGCCACCTACTGGCAACAGGAAGTCACTTGCTTCAGTCTTTCACTAATTACTCCCATAATCTTAAGTATTTATACCTGAAATTAACTCAGCTGAGACATAAGACCTTGGTGGTGCTACATTCTGCAACTCATGACCTATCATCAAATACTGTTGGCATGACAACGCATTCAACGCCATGAAAATACGATTACAGTTTTCAGAGGCAAAGGATGCCTCCACGGTAACGAAACTCAACACACACGTCTGGAGTGGGGTCATTTCACATCCTATATACTTCAATGGGATGGGCGTGGCTAAACGGCTCAATAGCGCCCTCTTGAATATTTCAAAATTGAACCTCAGCCTTCCCGATTGACATAGAAGAATGAAATTCGGTAGGTTTATGTATCATCTCCAGACGCACAAAAACGCCATTTGGACCCATACCCTAAGTCCAACAGGAAGTCGGCCATCTTGGGAAAAATGCTATATTTTGGTGAGTTTTTTGGTCAGTTCCAGGCCTCATATTTGAACAAACTAGTCGTAGAGATTTCATCCCATCCACTTCACATTCACACAGAGTCATCTTGAGACATTGGAGATGACAAGTTATCAAAAGCTTTTTTATGACTTCTTCCTGTTGGGCGTGGCTGTGCAAACAATGTCGATGCTTCGCCATAAAGCAGGAAGTCCTTATAACTCCTACAGACATTGTCCCACCTACACCAAATTGATCATGCATGTAGAGGGTCCCGCCCTGAACACATCTATGCATCAATACTGCTTCATATACACAGCGCCACCTACTGGACACAGGAAGTCAGCCTCATATGACAAACATTATCCGATTTACATGAAATTTACAGGATGTGTTCTCCACATCACACACTGCAACATGACATGTAATTGGTGGGTGATCTCTAGCGCCACCTAGTGGACACATGCGATATGACTTAACCCCATCACACAATGTTCATTAGGAGCCCGGGTGCCAAGAAGTCTACGTGCCCGCTGTGTCTGCCGTGTGACTGCAGCATGCACCGACATGCGCGTACGGGGCGGTGCGTGGGGGGGCTTGGGCCCGATCATCGCTGCTTGCAGCTTTAATTATTATTATTTTTCTTTTTCTTGCACGACGACGGCCTTTTTGCCCCCCTGAACGTGCCGCGAAACTCACCAAAGTTTGCACGCAAGCCAGACCCGGCGAAAATTTCGATATTTCATGGTTTGCACAAATGGGCGTGACAAAATGGCTCTCTAGCGCCCCCTACAAAATCAATAAAAGCGAGCCCCTCGTGACAGATTGACATAGAGAAACGAAACTTGGTACACATGTTCATCATGTCAAGACGCACCAAAAAGTCTCTTGGACACATACCCTAACACCAACAGGAAGTCGGCCATTTTGAATCAAAATATTGATTTTAATGCAAATTGTGGCATCATATTTGAATGCACTACTCCTAGAGTTTTCTTCCCATCCACTTCAAATTCACACAGAGTCATCTTGAGACATTGGAGATGAAAAGTTATCAAAAGGTTTTTCCCCCCGTCATTCCTGGTTGCCGTGGTGATGCGGCGAATTTCGATGCTTCGCCATGAAATTTCAAACCCTCATAACTTGACTCCACATTGTCTGAGCTTTTCCAAATTTCATATGCTTGTTCAGGGTCCTGCTCTGAACACATGTACAGTCTCGTATTTAGTGACAGTCATAGCGCCCCCTACTGGCAACAGGAAGTCACTTGCTTCATTCTTTCACTAATTACTCCCATAATCTTCATCCCATCCACTTTAAATTCACACAGGATCATCTTGAGACATTGGAGATGAAAAGTTATCAAAAGCTTTTTCCCTCGTCTTTCCTGGTTGCCGTGGTGACGTGGCGAATTTCGATCCTTCGCCATGAAAATTCAAACCCTCATAACTTGACTCCACATGGTCTGAGCTTTTCCAAATTTAATATGCTTGTACAGTGTCCCAGTCTGAACACATGTACAGTCTCATATTTAGTGACAGTCATAGCGCCCCCTACTGGCAACAGGAAGTCACTTGCTTCATTCTTTCACTAATTACTCCCATAATCTTAAGTATTTACACCTGAAATTGACTCAGCTGAGACATAAGACCTTGGTGATGCTACATTCTGCAACTCGTGACCCATCATCAAATACTGTTGCCATGACAACGCATTCAACGCCATGAAATACGATTACAGTTTTCAGAGGCAAAGGATGCCTCCACGGTAAGGAAACTCAACACACACGTCTGGAGTGGGGTCATTTCACATCCTATATACTTCAATGGGATGGCGGTGACTAAATGGCTCAATAGCGCCCCCTTGAATATTTCATAATTGAACCTCAGACTTCCCGATTGACATAGAAGAATGAAATTCGGTAGGTTTATGTATCATCTCCAGACGCACAAAAACGCCATTTGGACCCATACCCTAAATCCAACAGGAAGTCGGCCATCTTGGGAAAAATGCTCAATTTTGGTGAGTTTTGTGGTCATTTCCAGGCCTCATATTTGAACGCACTACTCCTAGAGATTTCATCCCATCCACTTCAAATTCACACAGAGTCAGCTTGAGACATTGGAGATGACAAGTTATCAAAAGCTTTTTTATGACTTCTTCCTGTTGGGCGTGGCTGTGCAAACAATTTCCATGCTTCGCCATGAAGCAGGAAGTCCTTATAACTCCTACAGACATTGTCCCACCTACACCAAATTGCTCACGCATGTAGAGGGTCCCGCCCTGAACACATCTATGCATCAATACTGCTTCATATACACAGCGCCACCTACTGGACACAGGAAGTCAGCCTCATATGACAAACATTATCCGATTTACATGAAATTTAGAGGATGTGTTCTCTACATCATACACTGCAACATGACATGTAATTGGTGGGTGATCTCTAGCGCCACCTAGTGGACACATGCAATGTGACTTAGCCCCATCACACAGTGTTCATTACAAGCCCCGGTGCCAAGACGTCTACGTGCCCGCTGTGTCTGCCGTGTGACTGCAGCATGCACCGACATGCGCGTACAAGGCGGTGCGTGGGGGTGCGAGGGCCCGTTCATCACTGCTTGCAGTTTTAATTTTTATTATTTTTTTTGTTTGCTAATATAAGTGACATATTGTTTGATTGTTGTGTTTTCTGTTCTTATGAAATATAAATAAATTGTCAAAGATGAACATTTTTGGTTTTACTTCTCCATACATCATCTTATTTAAAAACACAATGTGATAGTGTCAGTTGATGAAAGGTAATAGCTAAAGAAGATGACGAAAATAACCATAAATACAGCATGATTATACTTGCAATTATTTCTGTTTTTTAATTCACTTTTTTTAGTGGATTACTTTAATCAATCAACATCCCTTATTTCTTTCACCCAGATCATACAGTATACAGCAGTGGTCGGCAACCTTAGGCACGCGTGGCATGGTTAGCACGCCAGAGCATAGTCATTGGCACACTGGCAAAAGCAGTATCCTCTCAGCAGCATTTAAAATCACCTGTTAACCATGGCACCTGCTCTATGCGTGGCCTGTCTTCTTTAGTTTGACTGACAGTGCGCCCTCCCACCCACATGTCCCTGGGCAGGGGCGGGGCGGGGGGTGCGATGGCAACACAGAGCTATAAGGATACTTTGCTCTCACACGCGCTGCATTTATAGTCGCACACACACACACACGCAGTCACTCTGTAGCGTGCACTCTTGCTTGCTCACTCCAGATTGCGGGAGATTGGATCTTATTTGCAGGCGTCAGGGAGCCGCTATCAATATGCGGTAGAGTTGGGATGTCTGTAACAATGACTGTAACGATGTGAGCATAGCACTTGAACAATAGCGTCACTCGAACTATAGTGTCAAAAACTTTCTAATTAGGGATCCGGTTTTGGGCGTGGCGGCATCGATAATTTCCTTCGCAATTCGATCCTTCGCCATTAAACAGGAAGTCCTTATAACTCCTACAGACATTGTCCGATCTACACCAAATTAATCACACATGTAGAGGGTCCCACTCTGAACACGTCTATGCATCAATACTGTGTCAGCTCCATAGCGCCACCTACTGGATACAATAGTGCCCTCTTGAAAATTAAAAAAAAATTGAGTCCCTCAACTCAGATTGACATAGAGAAACGAAATTCGGTACACATATGTATCTTGTAAAGACGGACAAAAAAGTCTCTTGGACCCATACCCTCACTCGAACAGGAAGTCGGCCATTTTGAAAAATATGTGCGATTTTGGTGTTTTCCACACCTGGTACTTTAACGAACTTGTCCTAGGGATTTAATCCGACCGACTTCAAAATCACTCAGAAACATCTTGAGACATTGGAGATGAAAAGTTATCAAAAACTTTCTGAATAGGAATTTGGTTGCTTCGTTGCGATGTGAGCAATTTTTCGATGTTTCGCCATTAAACAGGAACTGCTGGCCAAATGGGGGTACTGCACCCTGTAGAAGATTAAGAAAATTGAGCCCCTCCCTCCAGTTTGACGTAGATGAACAAAATTTGGTACACTTATGTATCATCTAAAGACGTACAAAAAAGTCTCTCAGAACCATACCCTCACTCCAACAGGAAATCGGCCATTTTGAAGTGAATTTGAAATTTTGGCACGGTTTGACACAATTTTCACTCCACGTTTTACATTATAGTAGAGAAACAGTTCCAGTATCAGCATTTCTGAAATGCTGATACTGTGTATTGAAGGAATATACAGTACATACTGCTTTACACAGTTGTAAAATTAGCCGCTTTTAATCCAATCCAATAATGATTTTCCTAATACATAACATAAATTGTCTGACTGCCCTCAGTTTACTTAATGAGCATTTGCCTCTATAAGCCCATCTTGATTTGTCCATCAGTATTTGGAGGTTAGGATACATTGATACGGTAGCATGATTGACTGTTCCCTGGCCTGAGAAAGGTCAGAGCAACTATCTACAGTGATCTGACCTCACCAACACAACCAAAGCAACACTGACACAAAAAGAAAAGAAGAAAGCCTTCTGGACAAGAAAGAGTTTCTTAGGCGAAATACAACACATGACTCCAAGCCTGGAGAAAAGGAAGGTAAACAGAAAAATGTAGTGATATTGTAAAATATTAGGACAAAGTACACCTTTGATTTTAAGAAAGTAACCATTAAGATTCAGTCATTTTTTAGCTTCAGCTGTCATCAAGTTCATGTTTAGAGATATATCTATACGTGAAACTATACACACAGGTTTTAGGACGATGTCATCCGGATAATATAGGTCCATTCTGGATGGTTTGAGGAGAGGTGACTGTATATGTATCTCCCTCCGCACAGCATGTTAGGCCTGCTGACCTTTTTGATAAAAAGGTCCTATGATGGTTATTTTATAAGATATGTTTGCAAAACTTAAACTGTACACAGAAATGTATTAGCACTATGATATATTATAAATTGGATCATCCAGGATCAGCCTGTCAGGCTGGGGAAGGGGTTAAAGGGTCTATAAATAGCCATATTAAGTTAATGGGAAAATGTCAAAGGTGAAACAATCAGTAGTTTAAGGGGAAAATCAACTTGGAACTGGTCCAAATTGAAAAGTATGACTGTGTATAATACTATCATCGATATCTGAAATTAATCTGGCCACAAAATACCCGTTAAAAGATTTTGACTGATTGTTTCCAGCTTGGCCCTTAAAGAGGTCTCTGAATGTATACGTCAAACAGCCATGATGTGTACCAGCAAGAAAATCAAACTTTGTAGTAGGACAACAGTGAAGACATCGTTGGAAAGGTCTTGACCTAGGGAGCAATATATGTCAATATGAGATTTGTGGGCAGTTTCTGCTCCTCAGGTGTGCCCTTTGAACCTTGTACCTGTGACACTTTTGAAGGCTTATAGTTCAACAACAAAATATGCTACAGACATGGGGTCAACAGTTTTGGAAAGCTCTGCACCTCTACTATCATACCCGACAGCAGACCAATAGGGGGCGCCACTGAGTAGGGTCAAAACCTATAAAAAACATGATTTCACCCTCTTATCAATATAAAAGTTAAAATCTGACCAAACAGGCGTGCTTCCCACCCTTAAAAACATATAATAAGCTTGCAAAGTTCGTGATCACAGTTTTACATAATAGAGATAATTCATTGGAACTACAAAAGCTATGACGCAGCACAATGGTGTGTATTGTAACTTGGCACAAATTGTAGTTCTGGTAACCTCCTTCCGGTTTAGGGTTAACACGTTGACATTAGGGTTCAGAAATCATATATGTGCTCATTTTTTAACAGGCAAAGTATGTCCATAACGTATGTGTTTATATTGTGAGTAGATATATGTAATGAAAACAATACATATATTCATTTATTAGTGCTATTTTCACGCTTTTCCTGCTGCTCTATCGCGCCGACAGAAAGTGGTGTGTTCAATGGCGTAACGTATTAAGCAACGTTTCAAAACATATCTTTCAGACCTCATCCCTCGATCTATTTTCTCGCTATAAAGTGTTAATGTGGTTTATAATTTGTTGTTATAATATTGGTGGCTTCCAAACAAGACCATTTAGTTCAGTATACCAGCAGTAGGATGGATTAATAAACGATAGCAGTCACAGATAACTAGCAATAGCCTTACTGGCTAGTGAACACACCCCAAGGTTTTCAAGACATCAGTCGACCCCAACTTGAATTTGATATTAACATGACAATTTAGGTTATCTAAGTACCATATACCATTATATATATATATATATATATATATATATATATATATATATATATATATAAAACCGAATATAATAGAGTGAACAATACTACATTTATATATTAATAACATTGTAATGTGTTTCCCAACTCCCTCCATCAGTTTAATACTGCAAACTTCTAATCATGGGGAATACATCCGTGTATTTAAAAATACAAGGGCCATTACAATAGTTCCTTTTTGTTAGGAAGCATACAAATTAGAAGGGATACTTGTAGTTCTTCCACCAAAAGGAAGGTTGAAATTAAGTTTATGAAAAATTATGATTTTCATAATTATGAATTATGAAAATTATCTTTACTAACTCAAAAATCTACGACAAAACATGGGTTACATTATACTGTATATAGATGATTTGGGTGAAATATATCACGAGATCAGTTCATTAATGTAATCCCACTTAAATAATAATGTATTGTGATGTTAACTAAATTCAAAATGTAATTATGCATTCTTTATGTTTGTTTCCCATATTTTCTCTTGCTAGTAGGCTATCTTTTTTATAAAACACAAAACTTTCACATGCTGTTTCTAAACATGATGGAAAAGTAAAACCAAAAATTGTCATTTTTGGCAATAATTTATTCATCTTTTACAACAATTCTGGAGAATTCTGGAACAAACAATTGGGCTGTATTTCATAAAAAAGGACTGTGGGGTTAGATTTACACAAGCACTGACAACAGAACATGGAATCAAGTTATACTGTATGTCACCTATATTAACATACCAAAAAAACATATAATAAGAACATATACAACTATTTGTTACACTCAGTCTAATGCATATTACATACATATTATATAATATAATATATTATATAATAATAATAATTAAAACTGCAAGCAGTGATGAACGGGCCCTCGCGCCCCCATGCACCGCCTCGTACGCGCATGCCGGTGCGTGCTGCAGTTACATGGCAGACACAGCGGGCACGTAGACGACTTGGAACCCGGGCTCGTAATGAACGTTGTGTGATGGAGCTTAGTCGCATTGCATGTGTCCACTAGGTGGCGCTAGAGATCACCCACCAATCATATGCCATGTTGCAGTGTGTGATGTGGAGAACACATCCTGTAAATTTCATGTAAATCGGATGATGTTTGTTGTATGAGGCTGACTTCCTGTGTCCAGTAGGTGGCGCTGTGTATTTGACACAGTATTGATGCATAGATGTGTTCAGGGCGGGACCCTCTACATGTGTGATCAATTTGGTGTAGATGAGACAATGTCCGTAGGAATTATAAGGACTTCCTGCTTCATGGCGAAGCATCGAAATTGTCCCCACAGCCACGCCCTATAGGAAGAAGTCATCAAAAAGCTTTTGATAACTTGTCATCTCCAATGTCTCAAGATGACTCTGTGTGAATTTGAAGTGGATAGGATGAAATCTCTAAGACTAGTTCGTTCAAATATGAGGCCTGGAAATGACCAAAAAATGCACCAAAATGTAGCATTTTACCCAAGATGGCCGACTTCCTGTTGGACTTAGGGTATGGGTCCAAATGGCGTTTTTGTGCGTCTGGAGATGATACATAAACCTACCGAATTTCATTCTTCTATGTCAATCAGGAAGGCTGAGATTCAATTTTGAAATATTCAAGGGGGCGCTATTGAGCCATTTAGTCACGCCCATCCCATTGAAGTACATAGGATGTTAAATGACCCCACTCCAGACGTGTGTGTTGAGTTTCGTTACCGTAAAGGCATCCTTTGCCTCTGAAAACTGTAAACGTATTTTCATGGCGTTGAATCCGTTGTCATGGCAACAGTATTTGATGATGGGACACGAGTTGCAGAATGTGGCATCACCAAGGTCTTATGTCTCAGCTGAGTCAATTTCAGGTGGAAATACTTAAGATTATGGGAGTAATTAATGTCCAAATGACGCAAGTGACTTCCTGTTGCCAGTAGGTGGCGCTATGACTGTCACTAAATATGAGACTGTACATGTGTTCAGACCAGGACGCTGAACAAGCATCTGAAATTTGGGAAAGCTCAGAGCATGTGGAGTCAAGTTATGAGGGTTTGAAATTTCATGGCGAAGCATCGAAATTCGCCACGTCACCACGACAACCAGGATTGACGGACGAAAAAGCTTTTGATAACTTTTCATCTCCAATGTGTCAAGATGACTCTGTGTGAATTTGAAGTGGATGGGATGAAAACTCTAGGACTAGTTCGCTCAAATATGATGCCACAATCGGCATTAAAATCAATACTTTGATTCAAAATGGCCGACTTCCTGTTGGAGTGACGTCATGGAACCCACAGACTTTTTTGTGCGTCTTGACATGATGAACATGTGTACCGAGTTTCATTTCTCTATGTCAATCTGTCGCGAGGGGCTCGATGGTCTTGATTTTGCAGGTGGCGCTAGAGAGCCATTTTGGCACGCCCATTTCTGCAAACCATAAAATATCAAAATTTTCGCCGGGTCTGGCTTGCGTGCAAACTTTGGTGACTTTTCGAGCACGTTCAGGGGGGCAAAAAGCCCGTTGTTGTGGGAGAAGAAAAATAATAATTAAAGCTGCAAGCAGCGATGATCGGGCCCAAGCCCCCCCACGCACCGCCCCGTACGCGCATGTCAGTGCGTGATGCAGTCACACGGCAGACACAGCGGGCACGTAGACGTCTTGGCACCCGGGCTCGTATTGAACGTTGTGTGATGGGGCTAAGTCATATCGCATGTGTCCACTAGGCGGCGCTAGAGATCACCCACCAATTATATGTCATGTTGCAGTGTGTGATGTGGAGAACACATCCTGTAAATTTCATGTAAATCGGATAATGTTTGTCATATGAGGCTGACTTCCTGTGTCCAGTAGGTGGCGCTGTGTATATGAAGCAGTATTGATGCATAGATGTGTTCAGGGCGGGACCCTCTACATGTGTGATCAATTTGCTGTAGGTGGGACAATGTCTGTAGGAGTTATAAGGACTTCCTGCTTTATGGCGAAGCATTGAAATTGTTTGCACAGCCACGCCCAACAGGAAGAAGTCATCAAAAAGATTTTGATGACAGGCGTTATGTCTCAGCTGAGTCAATTTCAGGTGTAAATACTTAAGATTATGGGAGTAATTAGTGAAAGAATGAAGCAAGTGACTTCCTGTTGCCAGTAGGTGGCGCTATGACTGTCACTAAATATGAGACTGTACATGTGTTCAGACCAGGACGCTGAAAAAGCATCTGAAATTTGGAAAAGCTCAGACCATGTGGAGTCAAGTTATGAGGGTTTGAAATTTCATGGCGAGACATCGAAATTCGCCATGTCACCATGGCAACCAGGAATGACGGGCGAAAAAGCTTTTGATAGCTTTTCATCTCCAATGTCTCAAGATGATTCTGTGTGAATTTGAAGTGGATGGGATGAAATCCCTAGGACTAGTTTCTTCAAATATGAGGCCTGGAAATGACCAAAAAACTCACCAAAATATAGCATTTTTCCCAAGATGGCCGACTTCCTGTTGGACTTAGGGTATGGGTCCAAATGGCGTTTTTGTGCGTCTGGAGATGATACATAAACCTACCGAATTTCATTCTTCTATGTCAATCGGGAAGGCTGAGGTTCACTTTTGAAATATTCAAGGTGGCGCTATTGAGCCGTTTAGTCACGCCCATCCCATTGAAGTATATAGGATGTTAAATGAACCCACTCCAGATGTGTGTGTTGAGTTTCGTTACCGTGGAGGCATCCTTTGCCCCTAAAAACTGTAATCGTATTTTCATGGCGTTGAATGAGTTGTCATGGCAACAGTATTTGATGATGGGTCATGAGTTGCAGAATGTAGCATCACCAAGGTGTTATGTCTCAGCTGAGTCAATTTCAGGTATAAAGATTTAAGATTATGGGAGTAATCAGTGAAAGACTGAAGCAAGTGACTTCCTGTTGCCAGTAGGTGGCGCTATGACTGTCACTAAATATGAGACTGTACATGTGTTCAGACCGGGACGCTGAACAAGCATATGAAAGTTGGAAAAGCTCAGACCATGTGGAGTCAAGTTATGAGGGTTTGAAATTTCATGGCGAAGGATCGAATGGTGAAGGAAATTGTCGGCGCCGCCACGGCCAAACCGGATCCCTAATCAGAAAGTTTTTGATAACTTTTCATCTCCAATGTCTCAAGATGTTTCTGAGTAAATTTGACGTCGGTCGGATTAAATCCCTAGGAGGAGTTCGCTCAAATGCGATGCGTGGAAATCGCCGAAATCGCGGCAAAAACGCAGATTCGATACAAAATCGCCGACTTCCTGTAGGAGTGAGGGTATGGGTCCAAGAGACTTTTTTGTGTGTCTTTACACGATACATATGTGAACTGACTTTCGTTTGTCTACGACAATCTCAGGGGTGGGGCTCACTTTTCTTAATTTTCTAGGGGGCGTTACAGAGCCATTTTGCCACGCCCATTTATGCAAACCATAAAATATCAAATTTTTCGCCGGGTTGGACATGATTGCACATTTTGGTGACTTTTCGGGCACGTTCAGGGGGGCAAAAAGGCGTTTACTTTATAGGAACGATAATAATAATTAAAACTGCAAGCAGTGATGAACGGGCCCTCGCGCCCCCACGCACCGCCTCGTACGCGCATGCCGGTGCGTGCTGCAGTCACACGGCAGACACAGCGGGCACGTAGACGTCTTGGCACCTGGGCTTGTAATGAATGTTGTGTGAAGGGGCTAAGTCACATTGCATGTGTCCACTAGGTGGCGCTAGAGATCACCCACCAATTATATGTCATGTTGCAGTGTATGATGTGGAGAACACATCCTGTAAATTTCATGTAAATCGGATAATGTTTGTCATATGAGGCTGACTTCCTGTGTCCAGTAGGTGGCGCTGTGTATTTGACACAGTATTGATGCGTAGATGTGTTCAGGGCGGGACCCTCTGCATGCATGATGAATTTGGTGTAGATCAGACAATATCTGTAGGAGTTATAAGGACTTCCTGCTTTATGGCGAAGCATCGAAATTGTCCGCACAGCCACGCCCAACAGGAAGAAGTCATAAAAAAGATTTTGATAATTGGCGTTATGTCTTAGCTGATTCAATTTCAGGTGTAATTATTAAGATTATGGGAGTAATTAGTGAAAGAATGAAGCAAGTGACTTCCTGTTGCCAGTAGGTGGCGCTATGACTGTCACTAAATATGAGACTGTACATGTGTTCAGACCAGGACACTGAACAAGCATATTAAATTTGGAAAAGCTCAGACCATGTGGAGTCAAGTTATGAGGGTTTGAATTTTCATGGCGAAGGATCGAAATTCGCCACGTCAC
Source organism: Scomber japonicus (assembly GCF_027409825.1). Lineage (NCBI taxonomy): Eukaryota > Metazoa > Chordata > Actinopteri > Scombriformes > Scombridae > Scomber > Scomber japonicus. Next base: position 3,589,898 of record NC_070578.1, read on the forward strand.
CACGGCAACCAGGAATGACGAGGGAAAAAGCTTTTGATAACTATTCATCTCCAATGTCTCAAGATGATCCTGTGTGAATTTGAAGTGGATGGGATGAAGATTATGGGAGTAATTAGTGAAAGAATGAAGCAAGTGACTTCCTGTTGCCAGTAGGTGGCGCTATGACTGTCACTAAATATGAGACTGTACATGTGTTCAGACCTGGACGCTGAACAAGCATATTAAATTTGGAAAAGCTCAGACCATGTGGAGTCAAGTTATGAGGGTTTGAAATTTCATGGCGAAGCATCGAAATTCGCCGCGTCACCACGGCAACCAGGAATGACGGGCCAAAAAGCTTTTGATAACTTTTCATCTCCAATGTCTCAAGATGACTCTGTGTGAATTTGAAGTGGATGGGATGAAATCTCTAGGACTAGTTCGCTCAAATATGATGCCAAATTTGGCATTCAAATCAATAATTTGATTCAAAATGGCCGACTTCCTGTTGGTGTTAGGGTATGTGTCCAAGAGACTTTTTGGTGCGTCTTGGCATGATGAACATGTGTACCGAATTTCGTTTCTCTATGACAATCTGTCTCGAGGGGCTCGATTTTCTTGATTTTGCAGGGGGCGCTAGAGAGCCATTTTAGCACGCCCGTTTATGCAAACCATAAAATATCAAAATTTTCGCCACGTCTGGCTTGCGTGCAAACTTTGGTGACTTTTAAAGCACGTTAAGGGGGGCAAAAAGACCGTTGTTGTGAGAGAAGAAAAAAAAGAATAATCATGGCAAAAACAATAGGGCTTCGCGCTGGTCAGCGCTCGGGCCCTAATAATCATGGCAAAAACAATAGGGCTTCGCGCTGGTCAGCGCTCGGGCCCTAAAATGGCCGACTTCCTGTTGGACTTAGGGTATAGGTCCAAATGGCGTTTTTGTGCGTCTGGAGATGATACATAAACCTACCGAATGTCATTCTTCTATGTCAATCGGGAAGGCTGAGGTTCAATTTTGAAATATTCAAGGGGGCGCTATTGAGCCATTTAGTCACACCCATCCCATTGAAGTATATAGGATGTTTAATGAACCCACTCCAGACGTGTGTGTTGACTTTTGGTACCGTGGAGGCATCCTTTGCCCCTGAAAACTGTAATCGTATTATCATGGCGTTTAATGCGTTGTCATGGCAACAGTATTTGATGATGGGTCACGAGTTACAGAATGTAGCATCACCAAGGTCTTATGTCTCAGCTGAGTCAATTTCAGGTGGAAATACTTAAGATTATGGGAGTAATTACTCAAAGAATGAAGCAAGTGACTTCCTGTTGCCAGTAGGTGGCGCTATGACTGTCACTAAATATGAGACTGTACATGTGTTCAGACCAGGATGCTGAACAAGCATATTAAATTTGGGAAAGCTCAGACCATATGGAGTCAAGTTATGAGGGTTTGAAATTTCATGGCGAAGCATCGAAATTCGCCGCGTCACCACGGCAACCAGGAATGACGGGCGAAAAAGCTTTGGATAACTTTTCATCTCCAATGTCTCAAGATGACTCTGTGTGAATTTGAAGTGGATGGGATGAAAACTCTAGGACTAGTTGGTTAAAGTACGAGGAGTGGAAAACGCCAAAATCGCACATATTTTTCAAAATGGCCGACTTCCTGTTGGAGTGACGTCATGGGCCCCATTGACTTTTTTGTGCGTCTGGACATGATACATATATATACCAAATTTCGTTCATGTACGTCAATCTCTCACATTTTTATATTCAATAGGGGGCGCTATTGAGCCATTTTGCCACGCCCATTTCTGCAAACCATAAAATATCAAAATTTTCGCCGGGTCTGGCTTGCGTGCAAACTTTGGTGACTTTTCGAGCACGTTTAGGGGGGCAAAAAGGCCGTCGTTGTGCAAGAAAAAGAAAAATAATCTTGACAGATACAATAGGGCTTCGCGCTAGTCAGCGCTCGGGCCCTAATTAAAGCTGCAAGCAGCGATGATCGGGCCCAAGCTCCCCCACGCACCGCCCCGTATGCGCATGTCGGTGCGTGCTGCAGTCACATGGCAGACACAGCGGGCACGTAGACGTCTTGGCACCCGGGCTTGTAATGAACGTTGTGTGATGGGGCTACGTCACATTGCATGTGTCCACTAAGTGGCGCTAGAGATCACCCACCAATTATATGTCATGTTGCAGTGTATGATGTGGAGAACACATCCTGTAAATTTCATGTAAATAGGACAATGTTTGTCATATGAGGCTGACTTCCTGTGTCCAGTAGGTGGCGCTGTGTATTTGACACAGTATTGATGCATAGATGTGTTCAGGGCGGGACCCTCTACATGTGTGATCAATTTGGTGTAGATGGGACAATTTCTGTAGGAGTTATAAGGACTTCCTGCTTTATGGCGAAGCATCGAAATTGTTTGCACAGCCACGCCCAACAGGAAGAAGTCATAAAAAAGCTTTTGATAACTTGTCATCTCCAATGTTTCAAGATGACTCTGTGTGAATTTGAAGTGGATGGGATGAAATCTCTAGGAGTAGTGCGTTCAAATATGAGGCGTGGAAATGACCAAAACACTCACCAAAATTGAGCATTTTTCCCAAGATGGCCGACTTCCTGTTGGACTTAGGGTATGGGTCCAAATGGCGTTTTTGTGTGTCTGGAGATGATACATAAAACTACCGAATTTCATTCTTCTATGTCAATCGGGAAGGCTGAGGTTAAATTTTGAAATATTCAAGGGGGCGCTATTGAGCCGTTTAGTCACGCCCATCCCATTGAAGTATATAGGATGTGAAATGAACCCACTCCAGACGTGTGTGTTGAGTTTCATTACCGTGGAGGCATCCTTTGCCCCTAAAAACTGTAATTGTATTTCATGGCGTTGAATGCGTTGTCATGGCAACGGTATTTGATGATGGGTCATGAGTTGCAGAATGTAGCATCACCAAGGTCTTATGTCTCAGCTGAGTTAATTTCAGGTATAAATACTTAAGATTATGGGAGTAATCAGTGAAAGACTGAAGCAAGTGACTTCCTGTTGCCAGTAGGTGGCGCTATGACTGTCACTAAATATGAGACTGTACATGTGTTCAGACCGGGACGCTGAACAAGCATCTGAAATTTGGAAAAGCTCAGACCATGTGAAGGCAAGTTATGAGGGTTTGAAATTTCATGGCGAAGGATCGAATGGTGAAGGAAATTGTCGGCGCCGCCACGGCCAAACCGGATCCCTAATCAGAAAGTTTTTGATAACTTTTCATCTCCAATGTCTCAAGATGTTTCTGAGTGAATTTGAAGTCGGTCGGATTAAATCTCTAGGAGGAGTTCGTTAAAATACGAGGCGTGGAAAACACCAAAATTATGCCAAAAACGCAGATTCGATACAAAATGGCCGACTTCCTGTAGGAGTGAGGGCATGGGTCCAAGAGACTTTTTTGTGCGTCTTTACACGATACATATGTGTACCGAATTTCGTTTGTCTAGGACAATCTCAGTGGTGGGGCTCGCTTTTTTAAGTTTTCTAGGGGGCGCTACAGAGCCATTTTTTCTTGCCCATTTTCGTGATCCTTAAAATATCAAATTTTTCGCCGGGTCGGCCATGACTGCACATTTTGGTGAGTTTTCGGGCACGTTTAGGCTGTCAAAAATGCGTTTACTTTATAGGAACGATAATAATCTCTACAGATACAATAGGGCCTTCGCACTGGTAGTGCTTGGGCCCTAATAATAATTTCTACAGATACAATAGGGCCTTCGCACTGGTAGTGCTTGGGCCCTAATAATCATGGCAAAAACAATAGGGCTTCGCGCTGGTCAGCGCTCGGGCCCTAATAATAATAATAAATTAAAGCTGCAAGCAGCGATGATCGGGCCCAAGCCCCCCCACGCACCGCCCCGTACGCGCATGTCGGTGCGTGCTGCAGTCACACGGCAGACACAGCGGGCATGTAGACTTCTTGGCACCCGGGCTCCTAATGAACATTGTGTGATGGGGTTAAGTCACATTGCATGTGTCCATTAGGTGGCGCTAGAGATCACCCACCAATTACATGTCATGTTGCAGTGTCTGATGTGGAGAACACATCCTGTAAATTTCACGTAAATCGGATAATGTTTGTCATATGAGGCTGACTTCCTGTGTCCAGTAGGTGGCGCTGTGTATATGAAGCAGTATTGATGCATAGATGTGTTCAGGGCGGAACCCTCTACATGTGTGATCAATTTGGTGTAGGTGGGACAATGTCTGTAGGAGTTATAACGACTTCCTGCTTTATGGCGAAGCATCGAAATTGTTTGCACAGCCACGCCCAACAGGAAGAAGTCATCAAAAAGATTTTGATGACAGGCGTTATGTCTCAGCTGAGTCAATTCCAGGTGTAAATACTTAAGATTATGGGAGTAATTAGTGAAAGAATGAAGCAAGTGACTTCCTCTTGCCAGTAGGTGGCGCTATGACTGTCAGTAAATATGAGACTGTACATGTGTTCAGACCAGGACGCTGAAAAAGCATATTAAATTTGGAAAAGCTCAGACCATGTGGAGTCAAGTTATGAGTGTTTGAAATTTCATGGCGAGACATCGAAAATCGCCACGTCACCACGGCAACCAGGAATGACGGACAAAAAAGCTTTTGATAGCTTTTCATCTCTAATGTCTCAAGATGACTCTGTGTGAATTTGAAGTGGATGGGATGAAAACTCTAGGCCGAGTTCGTTCAAATATGATGCCACAATTTGCATTAAAATCAATACTTTGATTCAAAATGGCCTACTTCCTGTTGGAGTGACGTCATGGAACCCCAGACTTTTTTGTGCGTCTTGACATGATGAACATGTGTACCGAGTTTCGTTTCTGTATGTCAATCTGTTCGTTAAAATATGAGGCCTGGAAATGACCAAAAAACTCTCCAAAATTGAATATTTTTCCTAAGATGGCCGACTTCCTGTTGGACTTAGGGTATGGGTCCAAATGGCGTTTTCGTGCGTCTGGAGATGATACATAAACCTACCGAATTTCATTCTTCCATGTCAATCGGGAAGGCTGAGGTTCAATTTTGAAATATTCAAGGGGGCGCTATTGAGCCGTTTAGCCACGCCCATCCAATTGAAGTATATAGGATGTTAAATGATCGCACTCCAGACGTGTGTGTTGAGTTTCATAACCGTGGAGGCATCCTTTGCCCCTGAAAACTGTAATCGTATTTTCATGGCGTTGAATGCGTTGTCATGGCAACGGTATTTGATGATGGGACATGATTTGCAGAATGTAGCATCACCAAGGTCTTATGTCTCAGCTGAGTTAATTTCAGGTATAAATACTTAAGATTATGGGAGTAATCAGTGAAAGACTGAAGCAAGTGACTTCCTGTTGCCAGTAGGTGGCGCTATGACTGTCACTAAATATGAGACTGTACATGTGTTCAGACCGGGACACTGAACAAGCATATTAAATTTGGAAAAGCTCAGACCATGTGGAGTCAAGTTATGAGGGTTTGAAATTTCATGGCGAAGGATCGAATGGTGAAGGAAATTGTCGGCGCCGCCACGGCCAAACCGGATCCCTAATCAGAAAGTTTTTGATAACTTTTCATCTCCAATGTCTCAAGATGTTTCTGAGTGAATTTGAAGTCGGTCGGATTAAATCCCTAGGACGAGTTCGCTCAAATGCGAGGCGTGGAAATCGCCAAAAACGCATATTCGATACAAAATGGCAGACTTCCTGTAGGAGTGAGGGTATGGGTACAAGAGACTTTTTTGTGCGTCTTTACACGATACATATGTGTACTGAATTTCGTTTGTCTAGGACAATCTCAGGGGTGGGGCTCGCTTTTTTTAATTTTGTAGGGGGCGCTACAGAGCCATTTTGCTACACCCATTTATGCAAACCATAAAATATCAAATTTTTCGCCGGGCCGAACATGATTGCACATTTTGGTGACTTTTGGGGCACGTTCAGGGGGGCAAAAACGCGTTTACTTTATAGGAACTATAATAATAATTAAAACTGCAAGCAGTGATGAACGGGCCCTCGCGCCCCCATGCACCGCCCCGTACTCGCATGTCGGTGCGTGCTGCAGTCACACGGCAGACACAGCGGGCACGTAGACGTCTTGGAACCTGGGCTTGTAATGAACGTAGTGTGATGGGGCTAAGTCACATTGCATTTGTCCACGAGGTGGCGCTAGAGATCACCCACCAATTACATGTCATGTTGCAGTGTGTGCTGTGGAGAACACATCCTGTAAATTTCATGTAAATCGGATAATGTTTGTCATATGAGGCTGACTTCCTGTGTCCAGTAGGTGGCGCTGTGTATTTGACGCAGTATTGATGCAAAGATGTGTTCAGGGTGGGACTCTCTACATGCGTGATCAATTTGGTGTAGACGGGACCATGTCTGTAGGAGTTATAAAGACTTCCTGCTTCATGGCGAAGCATCGAAATTGTTTGCACAGCCACGCCCAACAGGAAGAAGTCATAAAAAAGCTTTTGATAACTTTTCATCTCCAATGTCTCAAGATGATTCTGTGTGAATTTGAAGTGGATGGGATGAAATCCCTAGGACTAGTGCGTTCAAATATGATGCGTGGAAATGACCAAAAAATGCACCAAAATTGAGCATTTTTCCCAAGATGGCCGACTTCCTGTTGGACTTAGGGTATGGGTCCAAATGGCGTTTTTGTGCGCCTGGAGATGATACATAAACCTACCGAGTTTCATTCTTCTAGGTCAATCGGGAAGGCTGATGTTCAATTTTGAAATATTCAAGGGGGCGCTATTGAGCCGTTTAGTCACGGCCATCCCATTGAAGTATATAGGATGTTAAATGACCCCACTCCAGACGAGTGTCTTGAGTTTCGTTACCGTGAAGGCATCCTTTGCCTCTGAAAACTGTAATCGTATTTTCATGGCGTTGAATGCGTTGTCATGGCAACAGTATTTGATGATGGGTCATGAGTTGCAGAATGTAGCATCACCAAGGTCTTATGTCTCAGCTGAGTAAATTTCAGGTGTAAATACTTAAGATTATGGGAGTAATTAGTGAAAGAATGAAGCATGTCACTTCCTGTTGCCACTAGGTGGCGCTATGACTGTCACTAAATATGAGACTGTACATGTGTTCAGACCAGGACGCTGAACAAGCATATTAAATTTGGTAAAGCTCAGACCATGTTGAGTCAAGTTATGAGGGTTTGAAATTTCATGGCGAAGCATCGAAATTCGCCGCGTCACCACGGCAACCAGGAATGACGGGCGAAAAAGCTTTTGATAACTTTTCATCTCCAATGTCTCAAGATGAATCTGTGTGAATTTGAAGTAGATGGGATGAAATCTCTAGGACTAGTTCGCTCAAATATGATGCCAGATTCAGCATTAAAATCAATATTTCAATTCAAAATGGCCGACTTCCTGTTGGTGTTAGCGTATGTGTCCAAGAGACTTTTTGGTGCGTCTTGGCATGATGAACATGTGTACCAAGTTTCGTTTCTCTATGTAAATCTGTCACGAGGGGCTCGCTTTTATTGATTTTGTAGGGGGCGCTAGAGAGCCATTTTGACACGTCCATTTGTGCAAACCATAAAATATCAAAATTTTCGCCAGGTCTGGCTTGCATGCAAACTTTGGTGAGTATCGAGGCACGTTCAGGGGGGCAAAAAGGCCGTCGTCGTGCAAGAAGAAAAAGAAGAATAATAATTAAAACTGCAAGCAGTGATGAACGGGCCCTCGCGCTCCCATTCACCGCCTTATACGCGCATGTCGGTGCATGCTGCAGTCACATGGCCGACAAAGCGGGCACGTAGACGTCTTGGCACCGGGGCTCGTAATGAACACTCTGTGATGGGGCTATGTCACATTGCATGTGTCCACTAGGTGGCGCTAGAGATCACCCACCAATAACATGTCATGTTGCAGTGTATGATGTGGAGAACACATCCTGTAAATTTCATGTAAATCGGATAATGTTTGTCATATGAGGCTGACTTCCTGTGTCCAGTAGGTGGCGCTGTGTATTTGACACAGTATTGATGCGTAGATGTGTTCAGGGCGGGACCCTCTGCATGCATGATGAATTTGGTGTAGATCAGACAATATCTGTAGGAGTTATAAGGACTTCCTGCTTTATGGCGAAGCATCGAAATTGTCCGCACAGCCACGCCCAACAGGAAGAAGTCATAAAAAAGATTTTGATAACTGGCGTTATGTCTTAGCTGATTCAATTTCAGGTGTAATTATTAAGATTATGGGAGTAATTAGTGAAAGAATGAAGCAAGTGACTTCCTGTTGCCAGTAGGTGGCGCTATGACTGTCACTAAATATGAGACTGTACATGTGTTCAGACCAGGACACTGAACAAGCATATTAAATTTGGAAAAGCTCAGACCATGTGGAGTCAAGTTATGAGGGTTTGAATTTTCATGGCGAAGGATCGAAATTCGCCACGTCACCACGGCAACCAGGAATGACGAGGGAAAAAGCTTTTGTTAACTATTCATCTCCAATGTCTCAAGATGATCCTGTGTGAATTTGAAGTGGATGGGATGAAGATTATGGGAGTAATTAGTGAAAGAATGAAGCAAGTGACTTCCTGTTGCCAGTAGGGGGCGCTATGACTGTCACAAAATACGAGACTGTACATGTGTTCAGAGCAGGACCCTGAACAGGCATCTGAAATTTGGAAAAGCTCAGACCATGTGGAGTCAAGTTATGAGGGTTTGAAATTTCATGGCGAAGCATCGAAATTCGCCGCATCACCATGGCAACCAGGAATGACGGGGGGAAAAACCTTTTGAAAACTTTTCATCTCCAATGTCTCAAGATGACTCTGTGTGAATTTGAAGTGGATGGGAAGAAAACTCTAGGAGTAGTGCATTCAAATATGATGCCACAATTTGCATTAAAATCAATATTTTGATTCAAAATGGCCGACTTCCTGTTGGTGTTAGGGTATGTGTCCAAGAGACTTTTTGGTGCGTCTTGACATGTTGAACATGTGTACCAAGTTTCGTTTCTCTATGTCAATCTGTCATGAGGGGCTCGCTTTTATTGATTTTGTAGGGGGCGCTAGAGAGCCATTTTGTCACGCCCATTTGTGCAAACCATAAAATATCGAAATTTTCGCCGGGTCTGGCTTGCGTGCAAACTTTGGTGAGTTTCGGGGCACGTTCAGGGGGGCAAAAAGGCCGTCGTCGTGCAAGAAAAAGAAAAATAATAATAATAATAATAATCTTGACAGATACAATAGGGCTTCGCGCTGGTCAGCGCTCGGGCCCTAATAATCATGGCAAAAACAATAGGGCTTCGCGCTGGTCAGCGCTCGGGCCCTAATTAAAACTGCAAGCAGTGATGAACGGGCCCTCGCGCCCCCATGCACCGCCTTGTACGCGCATGGCGGTGCATGCTGCAGTCACATGGCAGACACAGCGGGCAAGTAGACGTCTTGGCACCGGGGCTTGTAATGAACACTGTGTGATGGGGCTAAGTCACATTGCATGTGTCCACTAGGTGGCGCTAGAGATCACCCACCAATTACATGTCATGTTGCAGTGTATGATGTAGAGAACACATCCTCTAAATTTCATGTAAATCGGATAATGTTTGTCATGTGAGGCTGACTTCCTGTGTCCAGTAGGTGGCGCTGTGTATATGAAGCAGTATTGATGCATAGATGTGTTCAGGGCGGGACCCTCTACATGTGTGATCAATTTGGTGTAGACGGGACAATGTCTGTAGGAGTTATAAGGACTTCCTGCTTCATGGCGAAGCATCGAAATTGTCTGCACAGCCACGCCCAACAGGAAGAAGTCATAAAAAAGCTTTTGATAACTTGTCATCTCCAATGTCTCAAGCTGACTCTGTGTGAATTTGAAGTGGATGGGATTAAATCTCTAGGAGTAGTTCGTTCAAATATGAGGCGTGGAAATGACCAAAACACTCACCAAAATTGAGCATTTTTCCCAAGATGGCCGACTTCCTGTTGGACTTAGGGTATAGGTCCAAATGGCGTTTTTGTGCGTCTGGAAATGATACATAAACCTACCGAATTGCATTCTTCTATGTCAATCGGGAAGTCTGAGGTTCAATTTTGAAATATTCAAGGGGGCGCTATTGAGCCATTTAGTCACGGCCATCCCATTGAAGTATATAGGATGTTAAATGACCCCACTCCAGACGTGTGTGTTGAGTTTCGTTACCGTGGAGGCATCCTTTGCCCCTTAAAAGTGTAATCGTATTTCATGGCGTTGAATGCGTTGTCATGGCAACAGTATTTGATGATGGGTCACGAGTTGCAGAATGTAGCATCACCAAGGTCTCATGTCTCAGCTGAGTCAATTTCAGGTGTAAATACTTAAGATTATGGGAGTAATTAGTCAACGAATGAAGCAAGTGACTTCCTGTTGCCAGTAGGGGGCGCTATGACTGTCACAAAATATGAGACTGTACATGTGTTCAGACCAGGACACTGAACAAGCATATTAAATTTGGAAAAGCTCAGACCATGTGGAGTCAAGTTATGAGGGTTTGAATTTTCATGGCGAAGGATCGAAATTCGCCACGTCACCACGGCAACCAGGAATGACGAGGGAAAAAGCTTTTGATAACTTTTCATCTCCAATGTCTCAAGATGATCCTGTGTGAATTTGAAGTGGATGGGATGAAGATTATGGGAGTAATTAGTGAAAGAATGAAGCAAGTGACTTCCTGTTGCCAGTAGGGGGCGCTATGACTGTCACTAAATATGAGACTGTACATATGTTCAGAGCAGGACCCTGAACAAGCATATTAAATTTGGAAAAGCTGAGACCATGTGGAGTCAAGTTATGAGGGTTTGAAATTTCATGGCGAAGCATCGAAATTCGCCGCGTCACCACGGCAACCAGGAATGACGGGGGAAAAAGCTTTTGATAACTTTTCATCTCCAATGTCTCAAGATGATTCTGTGTGAATTTGAAGTGGATGGGAAGAAAACTGTAGGAGTAGTGCATTCAAATATGATGCCACAATTTGCATTAAAATCAATATTTTGATTCAAAATGGCCGACTTCCTGTTGGTGTTAGGGTATGTGTCCAAGAGACTTTTTGGTGCGTCTTGACATGTTGAACATGTGTACCAAGTTTCGTTTCTCTATGTCAATCTGTCACGAGGGGCTCGCTTTTATTGATTTTGCAGGTGGCGCTAGAGAGCCATTTTTTGTCGCCCATTTATGCAAACCATAAAATATAAAATTTTTCGCCGGGTCTGACTGGCATGCAAACTTTGGTGAGTTTCGGGGCACGTTTAGTGGGGGAAAAAGGCAGTTACTTTGTCAGAAGAAAAATAAAGAGAATAATAATCATGGCAAAAACAATAGGGCTTCGCGCTGGTCAGCGCTCGGGCCCTAATAATAATCGAACGAAAAACAATAGGGCCTTCGCACTGTAGTGCTTGGGCCCTAATTAAAACTGCAAGCAGTGATGAACGGGCCCTCGCGCCCCCACGCACCGCCCCGTACGCGCATGTCGGTGCGTGCTGCAGTTACACGGTAGACACAGCGGGCACGTAGACGTCTTGGCACCCGGGCTCGTAATGAACGTAGTGTGATGGGGCTAAGTCACATTGCATGTGTCCACTAGGTGGCGCTAGAGATCACCCACCAATTACATGTCATGTTGCAGTGTGTGATGTGGAGAACACATCCTGTAAATTTCATGTAAATTGGATAATGTTTGTCATATGAGGCTGACTTCCTGTGTCCAGTAGGTGGCGCTGTGTATTTGACACAGTATTGATGCGTAGATGTGTTCAGGGCGGGACCCTCTACATGCGTGATCAATTTGGTGTAGACGGGACAATGTCTGTAGGAGTTATAAGGACTTCCTGCTTCATGGCGAAGCATCAAAATTGTTTGCACAGCCACGCCCAACAGGAAGAAGTCATAAAAAAGCTTTTGATAACTTTTCATCTCCAATGTCTCAAGATGACTCTGTGTGAATTTGAAGAGGATGGGATGAAATCCCTAGGACTAGTTCGATCAAATATGAGGCCTGGAAATGACCAAAAAATGCACCAAAATTGAGCATTTTTCCCAAGATGGCCGACTTCCTGTTGGTGTTAGGGTATGGGTCCAAATGGTGTTTTTGTGCGTCTGGAGATGATACATAAACCTACCGAGTTTCATTCTTCTATGTCAATCGGGAAGGCTGAGGTTCAATTTTGAAATAATCAAGGGGGCGCTATTGAGCCGTTTAGCCACGCCCATCCCATTGAAGTATATAGGACGTTAAATGAACCCACTCCAGACGTGTGTGTTGAGTTTCATTACCGTGGACGCATCCTTTGCCCCTGAAAACTGTAATCGTATTTTCATGGCGTTGAATGTGTTGTCATGGCAATGGTATTTGATGATGGGTCATGAGTTGCAGAATGTAGCATCACCAAGGTCTTATTTGTCAGTTGACTCAAATTCAGGTGTAAATACTTAAGATTATGGGAGTAATTAGTGAAAGACTGAAGCAAGTGACTTCCTGTTGCCACTAGGTGGCGCTATGACTGTCACTAAATACGAGACTGTACATGTGTTCAGACCAGGACGCTGAACAAGCATATTAAATTTGGAAAAGCTCAGACCATGTGGAGTCAAGTTATGAGAGTTTGAAATTTCATGGCGAAGCATCGAAATTCGCCGCGTCACCACGGCAACCAGGAATGACGGGCAAAAAAGCTTTTGATAACTTTTCATCTCCAATGTCTCAAGATGACTCTGTGTGAATTTGAAGTGGATGGGATGAAAACTGTAGGACTAGTTCGTTAAAGTACGAGGAGTGGAAAACGCCAAAATCGCACATATTTTTCAAAATGGCCGACTTCCTGTTGGAGTGACGTCATGGGCCCCACTGACTTTTTTGTGCGTCTGGACATGATACATATATATACCAAATTTCGTTCATGTACGTCAATCTCTCACATTTTTATATTCAATAGGGGGCGCTATTGAGCCATTTTGCCACGCCCATTTCTGCAAACCATAAAATATCAAAATTTTCGCCGGGTCTGGCTTGCGTGCAAACTTTGGTGACTTTTCGAGCACGTTTAGGGGGGCAAAAAGCCCGTTGTTTTGGGAGAAGAAAAATAATTAAAACTGCAAGCAGTGATGAACGGGCCCTCGCGCCCCCACGCACCGCCTTGTACGCGCATGTCGGTGCATGCTGCAGTCACATGGCAGACACAGCGGGCACGTAGACGTCTTGGCACCGGGGCTTGTAATGAACACTGAGTGATGGGGCTAAGTCACATTGCATGTGTCCACTAGGTGGCGCTAGAGATCACCCACCAATTACATGTCATGTTGCAGTGTGTGATGTGGAGAACACATCCTGTAAATTTCATATAAATCGGATAATGTTTGTCATATGAGGCTGACTTCCTGTGGCCAGTAGGTGGCGCTGTGTATATGAAGCAGTATTGATGCATAGATGTGTTCAGGGCGGGACCCTCTACATGCGTGAGCAATTTGGTGTAGGTGGGACAATGTCTGTAGGAGTTATAAGGACTTCCTGCTTCATGGCGAAGCATCGAAATTGTTCGCACAGCCACGCCCAACAGGAAGAAGTCATAAAAAAGCTTTTGATAACTTGTCATCTCCAATGTCTCAAGCTGACTCTCTGTGAATTTGAAGTGGATGGGATGAAATCTCTAGGACTAGTGCGTTCAAATATGAGGCCTGGAAATGACCACAAAACTCACCAAAATTGAGCATTTTTCCCCAAGATGGCCGACTTCCTGTTGGATTTAGGGTATGGGTCCAAATGGCGTTTTTGCGCGTCTGGAGATGATACATAAACCTACCGAATTTCATTCTTCTATGTCAATCGGGAAGTCTGAGGTTCAATTATGAAATATTCAAGGGGGCGCTATTGAGCCATTTAGTCACGGCCATCCCATTGAAGTATATAGGATGTGAAATGACCCCACTCCAGACGTGTGTGTTGAGTTTCGTTACCGTGGAGGCATCCTTTGCCTCTGAAAACTGTAATCGTATTTCATGGCGTTGAATGCGTTGTCATGGCAACAGTATTTGATGATGGGTCACGAGTTGCAGAATGTAGCATCACCAAGGTCTTATGTCTCAGCTGAGTCAATTTCAGGTGTAAATACTTAAGATTATGGGAGTAATTAGTGAAAGAATGAAGCAAGTGACTTCCTGTTGCCAGTAGGTGGCGCTATGACTGTCACTAAATATGAGACTGTACATGTGTTCAGACGGGGACACTGTACAAGCATATTAAATTTGGAAAAGCTCAGACCATGTGGAGTCAAGTTATGAGGGTTTGAATTTTCATGGCGAAGGATCGAAATTCGCCACGTCACCACGGCAACCAGGAAAGACGAGGGAAAAAGCTTTTGATAACTTTTCATCTCCAATGTCTCAAGATGATCCTGTGTGAATTTGAAGTGGATGGGATGAAGATTATGGGAGCAATTAGTGAAAGAATGAAGCAAGTGACTTCCTGTTGCCAGTAGGGGGCGCTATGACTGTCACTAAATACGAGACTGTACATGTGTTCAGACGGGGACACTGAACAAGCATATGAAATTTGTAAAAGCTCAGACAATGTGGAGTTAAGTTATGAGGGTTTGAAATTTCATGGCGAAGCATCGAAATTCGCCGCATCACCACGGCAACCAGGAATGACGGGGGGAAAAACCTTTTGATAACTTTTCATCTCCAATGTCTCAAGATGACTCTGTGTGAATTTGAAGTGGATGGGAAGAAAACTCTAGGAGTAGTGCATTCAAATATGATGCCACAATTTGCATTAAAATCAATATTTTGATTCAAAATGGCCGACTTCCTGTTGGTGTTAGGGTATGTGTCCAAGAGACTTTTTGGTGCGTCTTGACATGTTGAACATGTGTACCAAGTTTCGTTTCTCTATGTCAATCTGTCACGAGGGGCTCGCTTTTATTGATTTTGTAGGGGGCGCTAGAGAGCCATTTTGTCACGCCCATTTGTGCAAACCATGAAATATCGAAATTTTCGCCGGGTCTGGCTTGCGTGCAAACTTTGGTGAGATTCGGGGCACGTTCAGGGGGGCAAAAAGGCCGTCGTCGTGCAAGAAAAAGAAAAATAATAATAATCTTGACAGATACAATAGGGCTTCGCGCTGGTCAGCGCTCGGGCCCTAATAATCCGGACAGATACAATAGGGCTTCGCGCTGGTCAGCGCTCGGGCCCTAATAATATAATAAAACCATGTTACCAAACATTTTTGGCTCATGACCCCTTTGACGTCACAAAACTCAGGTGACTCATGGTTTACATTTTACATGACCTGTTGGAGCTGCAACAATTTGATTTGAATTTAATAACCAACTGCGTTGATGAATGATTAATCATTTTGAGTCATTTTTTGAAAATAAAAAAATTCAAAATTATCTCATTCCAGCTTCTCAAATGTAATATTTTCTGGTTTCTTTATACTTCTATGACTGTCAACTGAATATCTTTGAATTCAGAACAAAACAAGACATTTGAGGAAGTCATTTTTTACATACATTAACTAAATAACACACCAAAATGCCAGCGCCTCCATCACCAAGATTGATAATCTGTGACACTGGAAGAGGAGATATGAAACAGTGGTCTGAACATTCACCACAATGCTATGTAACTGTGCTGAGAGCTGTCAAGTATGGCACCAATGAATGTTCACGCATTCATTCATTAATTTACAGTTGGTGGGTGTATTGCAGAGGACCCACAGGTGCACAGTGTCAGGTGTGAAGTTGCAGTACTAATAACTCAAAGATAAAGGGCAAGTCCATTTTGTTCGCCACAATCCTCAGTGCAGCTTCAATCTGGGGAATAAAAACAACAAGAGGTAAACTCAAAGGCTAAAGTTGAGCTGTTTTAGAATGAACAAGCATAAATAAATACATAAATAATCATTAAAGAGTAACACTAATCTGTCTAGATATGTGAATGCGCACACACACACGCACACACACTTTACCTAAATTATGTTTTCCTCTTCATCCTCACTGGTGTCTGGACTGCTGTGGACACTTTGATCTTCCTCTTCCTCTTCCTCTTCAATTTGTAAAAGGACAGAGGCCTCAGGACCTAAAGCAGTCTTGTATTGTTGAAGGACCACTTGCAACTTCTCTGACACCTCTGACATCCTTCTCCTCAAGAGACTGCAAAGTCCTTCGTTTCCTTTGTCTCCACCTCAAAGTATACATGAGATTACATTACAGATATTCTACATAGTAAAATTGCTTCATGAGACCACATACTGTAACTTCAATAGAGTAGAAAGGTCTCTCCTGTCCAAATCTACATACCATATGTGAATAGTTGCCATGGTACCACGCAAGCTTCAGCTAGATATCATAGTAAGCACAAGTTTACTATTATGCTAACCCTGTTGTGACACATTAGCCACATATTCCAATATTCACAATTATTAGGGCCCGAGCGCTGACCAGCGCGAAGCCCTATTGTATCTGTCAAGATTATTAGGGCCCAAGCACTACAGTGCGAAGGCCCTATTGTAATCGTACCGATTATTATTATTATCGTTCTGCCTAAACAAACGCGTTTTTGCCCCCCTAAACGTGCCCAAAAAGTCACCAAAATGTGCAATCATGTTCGGCCCGGCGAAAAATTTGATATTTTAAGGTCCGCCAAAATGGCGGTGGCAAAATGGCTCTGTAGCGCCCCCTAGAAAATTTAAAAAAGCGAGCCCCACCCCTGAGATTGTCCTAGACAAACGAAATTCGGTACACATATGTATCGTGTCAAGACACACAAAAAAGTCTCTTGGACCCATACCCTCACTCCTACAGGAAGTCGGCCATTTTGTATCGAATCTGCGTTTTTGCCGCGATTTCGGCGATTTCCACGCATCGCATTTGAGCGAACTCGTCCTAGGGATTTAATCCGACCGACTTCAAATTCACTCAGAAACATCTTGAGACATTGGAGATGAAAAGTTATCAAAAACTTTCTGATTAGGGATCCGGTTTGGCCGTGGCGGCGCCGACAATTTCCTTCACCATTCGATCCTTCGCCATGAAATTTCAAACCCTCATAACTTGACTCCACATGGTCTCAGCTTTTCCAAATTCAATATGCTTGTTCAGCGTCCTGGTCTGACCACATGTACAGTCTCATATTTAGTGACAGACATAGCGCCACCTACTGGCAACAGGAAGTCACTTGCTTCAGTCTTTCACTGATTACTCCCATAATCTTAAGTATTTATACCTGAAATTAACTCAGCTGAGACATAAGACCTTGGTGATGCTACATTCTGCAACTCATGACCCATCATCAAATACTGTTGGCATGACAACGCATTCAACGCCATGAAAATACGATTACAGTTTTCAGGGGCAAAGGATGCCTCCACGGTAACGAAACTCAACACACACCTCTGCAGTGGGGTCATTTAACATCCTATATACTTCAATTGGATGGGCGTGGCTAAACGGCTCAATAGCGCCCCCTCGAATATTTCAAAATTGAACCTCAGCCTTCCCGATTGACATAGAAGAATGAAATTCGGTAGGTTTATGTATCATCTCCAGACGCACAAAAACGCCATTTGGACCCATACCCTAAGTCCAACAGGAAGTCGGCCATCTTGGGAAAAATATTCAATTTTGGAGAGTTTTTTGGTCATTTCCAGGCCTCATATTTTAACGAACAGATTGACATACAGAAACGAAACTCGGTACACATGTTCATCATGTCAAGACGCACAAAAAAGTCTGGGGGTTCCATGACGTCACTCCAACAGGAAGTCGGCCATTTTGAATCAAAGTATTGATTTTAATGCAAATTGTGGCATCATATTTGAACGAACTCGTCCTAGAGTTTTCATCCCATCCACTTCAAATTCACACACAATCATCTTCAGACATTGGAGATGAAAAGTTATCAAAAGCTTTTTCGCCCGTCTTTCCTGGTTGCCGTGGTGACGCGGCGAATTTCGATGCTTCGCCATGAAATTTCAAACCCTCATAACTTGACTCCACGTGGTCTCAGCTTTTCCAAATTTCAGATGCTTGTTCAGCCTCCTGGTCTGAACACATGTACAGTCTCATATTTAGTGACTGTCATAGCGCCACCTACTGGCAACAGGAAGTCACTTGCTTCATTCTTTCACTAATTACTCCCATAATCTTAAGTATTTACACCTGAAATTGACTCAGCTGAGACATAACGCCAGTCATCAAAATCTTTTTGATGACTTCTTCCTGTTGGGTGTGGCTGTGCAAACAATTTCGATGCTTCGCCATAAAGCGGGAAGTCCTTATAACTCCTACAGACATTGTCCCACCTACACCAAATTGATCACGCATGTAGAGGGTCCCGCCCTGAACACATCTATGCATCAATACTGCTTCATATACACAGCGCCACCTACTGGACACAGGAAGTCAGCCTCATATGACAAACATTATCCGATTTACATGAAATTTACAGGATGTGTTCTCCACATCACACACTGCAACATGACATATAATTGGTGGGTGATCTCTAGCGCCACCTAGTGGACACATGCGATATGACTTAGCCCCATCACACAACGTTCAATACGAGCCCGGGTGCCAAGACGTCTACGTGCCCGCTGTGTCTGCCGTGTGACTGCAGCACGCACCGACATGCGCGTACGGGGCGGTGCGTGGGGGGGCTTGGGCCCGATCATCGCTGCTTGCAGCTTTAATTATTATTATTTTTCTTTTTCTTGCACGACGACGGCCTTTTTGCCCCCCTGAACGTGCCCCGAAAATCACCAAAGTTTGCACGCAAGCCAGACCCGGCGAAAATTTCGATATTTCATGGTTTGCACAAATGGGCGTGACAAAATGGCTCTCTAGCGCCCCCTACAAAATCAATAAAAGCGAGCCCCTCGTGACAGATTGACATAGAGAAACGAAACTTGGTACACATGTTCAACATGTCAAGACGCACCAAAAAGTCTCTTGGACACATACCCTAACACCAACAGGAAGTCGGCCATTTTGAATCAAAATTTTGATTTTAATGCAAATTGTGGCATCATATTTGCATGCACTACTCCTAGAGTTTTCTTCCCATCCACTTCAAATTCACACAGAATCATCTTGAGACATTGGAGATGAAAAGTTATCAAAAGGTTTTTCCCCCCGTCATTCCTGGTTGCCGTGGTGATGCGGCGAATTTCGATGCTTCGCCATGAAATTTCAAACCCTCATAACTTGACTCCACATTGTCTGAGCTTTTCCAAATTTCATATGCTTGTTCAGGGTCCTGCTCTGAACACATGTACAGTCTCGTATTTAGTGACAGTCATAGCGCCCCCTACTGGCAACAGGAAGTCACTTGCTTCATTCTTTCACTAATTACTCCCATAATCTTCATCCCATCCACTTCAAATTCACACAGGATCATCTTGAGACATTGGAGATGAAAAGTTATCAAAAGCTTTTTCCCTCGTCTTTCCTGGTTGCCGTGGTGACGTGGCGAATTTCGATCCTTCGCCATGAAAATTCAAACCCTCATAACTTGACTCCACATGGTCTGAGCTTTTCCAAATTTAATATGCTTGTACAGTGTCCCCGTCTGAACACATGTACAGTCTCATATTTAGTGACAGTCATAGCGCCCCCTACTGGCAACAGGAAGTCACTTGCTTCATTCTTTCACTAATTACTCCCATAATCTTAAGTATTTACACCTGAAATTGACTCAGCTGAGACATAAGACCTTGGTGATGCTACATTCTGCAACTCGTGACCCATCATCAAATACTGTTGCCATGACAACGCATTCAACGCCATGAAATACGATTACAGTTTTCAGAGGCAAAGGATGCCTCCACGGTAACGAAACTCAACACACACGTCTGGAGTGGGGTCATTTCACATCCTGTATACTTCAATGGGATGGCCGTGACTAGATGGCTCAATAGCGCCCCCTTGAATATTTCATAATTGAACCTCAGACTTCCCGATTGACATAGAAGAATGAAATTCGGTAGGTTTATGTATCATCTCCAGACGCACAAAAACGCCATTTGGACCCATACCCTAAATCCAACAGGAAGTCGGCCATCTTGGGAAAAATGCTCAATTTTGGTGAGTTTTGTGGTCATTTCCAGGCCTCATATTTGAACGCACTAGTCCTACAGATTTCATCCCATCCACTTCAAATTCACAGAGAGTCAGCTTGAGACATTGGAGATGACAAGTTATCAATAGCTTTTTTATGACTTCTTCCTGTTGGGCGTGGCTGTGCAGACAATTTCGATGCTTCGCCATAAAGCAGGAAGTCCTTATAACTCCTACAGACATTGTCCTGTCCACTCCAAATTCATCATGCATGTAGAGGGTCCCGCCCTGAACACATCTATGCATCAATACTGTGTCAAATACACAGCGCCACCTACTGGACAGAGGAAGTCAGCCTCATATGACAAACATTATCCGATTTACATGAAATTTACAGGATGTGTTCTCTACATCATACACTGCAACATGACATATAATTGGTGGGTGATCTCTAGCGCCACCTAGTGGACACATGCAATGTGACTTAGCCCCATCACACAGTGTTCATTACAAGCCCCGGTGCCAAGACTTCTACGTGCCCGCTGTGTCTGCCGTGTGACTGCAGCATGCACCGACATGCGCGTACAAGGCTGTGCATGGGGCGCGAGGGCCCGTTCATCACTGCTTGCAGTTTTAATTTTGTTAGTTTCTGATTTCAGGCTATAGGCACAGTGCTAAAAATCTCCACATCTGGCAAAAGTGACACACTTTACAGCCCTACTGACTTGTTACCATAGCAAACAACGTAAATTAAATGACCATCACTGCAAACAATGATTGTTCTACTCTATTGAAGGTTTGTGATTGAAAGTGAGTTGGTCATGGATAGCTATGTTTTGCCTCAACTTACCCTCCTCAGCCACCTTGTTTTTGAGACCAAAAACCATGTTCTGCAACCATGTGCAGTGCTGTGCCATCTCCATCACCAGAATGTTTTTTTCCTCCTGCAGTCGCTTCGTTGCCATGACTTGGTCATGAAGCCGTTTCTTGGTTCCAATGTTTGCTAAAAAATCAATGACAGTTTTATGAATACATTAGACAATGTTGCATATAAACATAACAAAAATTTAGCAACAACAATTGTACTTTTTGTCAATTTTATACAAAATAAGAAGACTTATAACACATAAAAACCGCATGAATATTAAACCACTTAATATGTTTTGCACACTTTTTTCAGTATACTGTATACAGCTGAACTTAAAAAAAAAAAAAACTTCTGAAAACTCACATACCGCTGTCATGAACCTCCCAAGGCCATATTGGGGACACAGTGCTCTCTCCACTCAGGGAGTGCTCCACCACAGCTGCATCAATGTTTGCTGCAGTCTGAAGTTCGTTGTAATTCTTTATCTCCTGAAGAAGGAGCTTTTTGCCTTCTGCCAGCTTCCTCCGAAGCCGGTGGCGAAGCTTGTTGCTGTCTGGAATGACATGAAGTAGACGGGTAAAGGCTCTTGACAAAACTGTTTGACAAGAAAAACATGCATTGCACTCAAAAAGTGAAAGTGAAGCTGCAGTGACTGAAGTATGTAATAATGACAATCTAGATAATAATCAGTTACAATCAAACAGAAGAGAATGTAATGATCATTGAGCTGTAATTGGCTTCTACATTGTGTACTAATTCCATGTATTTGTTTGTGGAGATTTAACCTATTGTATTATATACAGTAGTAATACCATTCTGACGGTAAAGGTTTTGCTTCTGCTGCCTCACACTGAGGTAGAGCCCCTCAATGGACCGCTGAAGCCCTGTGTGTGTGGTGCCTTGCAGGTTGTCAGATGTATCTCCTGTCTCTGTAGAAATAATAGTAAAATTCACAATAAAACAA
Source organism: Scomber japonicus (assembly GCF_027409825.1). Lineage (NCBI taxonomy): Eukaryota > Metazoa > Chordata > Actinopteri > Scombriformes > Scombridae > Scomber > Scomber japonicus. The sequence continues at coordinate 3,611,804 of NC_070578.1, forward strand.
CACATAACAGTTTCAATGTTTGAAATAATTTTACACATAAACCCCTTTTAACCTGACTTGATTGTACAATTTGGTATGTGTACTTCCTACAGAGAAATTATCATTAGCTGATCTTTAACACCAAACCTGAAGATTCAAATAGTAGTGGAAAAGTATTGTGTTATTTTCTGTTATCTGGTCATGCTTACCACCAGCTGCCCATTCCTTCACATCAGAAATCCACTGTGACACCATTTCATCAGAGCAATGTAGTTGTGTTTTTAGCTCTGCTAGCTTTGCATTTTCATCCAGGAGCCTTTGACAAGTCTGATAAACAGTGTTACACAGTAATCAGGATAAAGTCTATGATTAACAACAGCTCAAATGACAACAACAAAGGACAAAATAAAACCATTAGATCTACCTTCACATATCTTGTGGAAAGTGCCTGATGTAAGGAATCCTTTTTTTTGCGGTTCCACCCCATTGCATGCAATGTAAGCATGTCCACCCGGGCTATTGAAGGCAAAGTATGAGTTTATGGCATGCAGTCATTGAAAAAAAGTATGCAAAAATATGGAAAACACTCTGATCACCTGCTTTCGACATATATTTTGTCGTAAGGGCACAACGAGAGAGGTAGCTGTTCACTTGTTCTACCTCTTCACCGGCAGTTGTCCCTGCTCCTTCCTGATTCCTACCACTCCATTTAATCTGTTAGTAAAGGTTGAGTGGAATGGTAACACAAAAAGTATACATAGTATAGTTTACCCATTAACTTCAATTTTATATTATTAAACATTACAATTTACATATGATAAAAAAAAAAAAAAACATACCTCACACTTAGTAGCATGAGCTCGAGCATGCATTATGCTGAGAAATGGTTTCATGGTGGTCAGCTCCTGGAGAGCAGGAAGGACACTGGCAACTTTCTCCAGGTATGGCCAGTATTTGCAAGCCACATCCATGGCGAAGAATTGTGCCTTAGCTGGCATCAGCTCCTTTTGAAGGTACAGGGGGTACGCGAATATTTCTCCCCTGTACATATTAAGGGCTTTGAGAAGGACACCATGCCGGCACACAGCAACTTCCATGCCCTCTTCATCCAATTTGGAAGCCCTTCTTGAAGTCTCCCTTGCTGCTGTCCACTGGGAGTCCCCACACGTGCCTCTTCCATGTGTCTATGACACACGTAAACAAAAATAAATCTAATAAAATCTATGGTATCATAAAACACTGTATATGCCATGTATTCTCTCAATTTGATTTTGTAGTTGGTAGGCAGAAGTTGCAATTGGGGAAGAAATCTAGGTTGGATATATATGGTTATTTTAGTTACAGATTACGATTCAAACTTGCTTTTTTCACGGCTTTCTGAATTATGTCCACAAATCCAGACACTGCACTGTCTTCAGCCACAAAGACTCCCTCAAAAAAGGCATTGTCACCAGAACTGTGGAAGACAAATAGGAAATCAATTTATTAAATATATAACTAAATCAATCAATCAATCAATCAATCTATAATAACATTGGAACAAAAGGCACCTTCCATTTCGGCGAAAGCGATACAATTTCCTGTTTCCATCTGCTGAAACAGCCAACATTTCTGGTGTGCAGGCTGGGCAGGTGAAATCAGCACCACAGCAGAGTTGGTCTTCCTCAAACGAAGCATAGGAAAACTCTAAGAAGCTGCGCTGCAGAGTGTCGCCGTTGATATGTCCAGACTGGAAGATACATAGAATAAAACCATCTTTGTGATGTTGTCTGCTTATGTACAGAAATGTTGTATTATGGCCAAGAACAATAATACTAACCCGTCCTCCACACTTGGTGCGATGCTCCAGCAGCTTCGCAAAGGCCTGTCTGGAGAATCCCGGAGAGATGACTTTTAGTTCCTGAAAGGAGCTCAAGAGGTCCAACGTGTACAACGTGGAAGTATTGACAGAGGCTGGCCAATATCCACTCCGGAGGAAGTCCTTCATGTCAGGGGTCCACTGCTGCTGGCATGTTTGACATGTATACAGCGGCTGATGCAAGTCATAACGCCCTTAGAACAAGAAAGAAAAAAACATGCTTAGCACACATTTTATAACACCCTCAATATCTTGATATGTGATTTGATTTCTGGAAATCATCTTGAAATAGAAATTTAAATAGTGAATTGTTTTTACCATTGATGGTAATTAAAATCACTGGTTTGCCTGGTAACACAGTGAAGGTTGTGCCGTCACAGACGCAGTTTGACACTCTCACAGTTGGCAAGATGCAAGCTGGCAAAAAGAAAGAAGACCATTTATTATTCATATTATCTGTTAAAAGCTGTAGACACATGTGAACAGCAAAATAAAAGCTTTTTTGAGAATATACCTTGCTCCTGAGTGTTATATCGACCCTCCCCTCTAATGACATGTGTGGTTGGAGGAATCGGTTCAAAAAACCCACGTATCAGACATTCCCTGTTGTGGAGTGGCTGTTTTTTGTGATGCAGTACATCGCAGTCCTCACAGAACCACTCTTCAGGGAGACACTCTCTGCACCTAGGGATAAAATACAAAATTAATATAATCGACTATATATATATTACAGTAAGCTACAGGATTCTAAATTAAGATAGATAATCAGTTTGATAAGAAAGTCCTAGATGTACAGAATGTGCTTTTCACATTCATGTAGGTTTCCTCTGGGAATCCAATTTATCTCCGACCCCAAAAGACATGCATGTTAGCCTATCGCAGGGCACTGAGAATTACTGTAATGCTTAGCAAGCCTACCCTGGGTAAATAAAGTTTAACATTAATGTGATCCAACCTAATAACAGCAGGCTTGTGGCAGAGGCAACACAAGGGACGACCAACAGCCTCTTTTTCAATGAGGCATTGCAGGTGGTATGGTCGTGCTTCTTTCCAGCGCTCTGAGGCTTTCTGCTGCCGAAAAGTCCATGATGATGCAGAGCTTCTTTGAGGCTCAGCAGAAGGACACGAGGCATTTAGAGAAGAAAGCCTCTCCATGAACTTTTCTGTAAAGAAAATATAAACTTTGTCTATAACGGATTCACAGTTCATTATCGAACTGGCCAAAATTTTTCCTTTGACATAACTGACAGTAAAAGTACATGGACCAAGAGTAAAAAGGGCTTTTTTCTCTCAGTGATAACTTTAAATTTGAGATTTAAACTTAAACTCATCAGTGTGATTTACCAAATGCCTCTTGAGGATTTAGTTGTGCTGAGGGTGCAGTAAGTGGAACGTCCACACTGGATGACAGGGAGCACTGAGCTGGGGGAAATGTGACTGTAAAAGAGTACATTAAAGAATAATTAACATTAATAAAAAAAAATGTCATGCTACAAACTGATACAGTATTTACACATTAAATTCCAATAAATGTCAAATAATTCAGATAAGAACCTGTAGCTGAGGCTTGGCGTCGCCCTCCACGCCTCCCCCTCGGCTTGCCTCGTCTGGCACAGTCACTATTGGACCTATGTGGAGGTTGTCCACCAGAATTTGCCCGTTTCCTCTCCTCAACTGCTCTCTGTGTGTTGAAGTGAAAATTGAATAGTTAAAGGTACTGAAACCGAGAAAGGTGACAAATGACAAAGTCACTTATATCATCCAGGTATTCTATTAAAATAATTTGCCACCCATCTGTTTGTTCAAGTACAAAATGAATGAGATTGAGTGATATAAAAACACTAACCTTGGCTTCAGCTAGAATGTGGTCTTGTTCCATTTCAAGCGCCATACGTTTCCCCTCTTGGTAGCTTGGATGCTGGCGGTCAAGGGTACGTCTTGTGGCCATTGCAACACAAACAGACTGACCTAAACAGGCAGATAGATAGACAGACAGACAGGCAGACAGGCAGACAGGCAGATAGACAGATAGATAGATAGACAGACAGACTGACAAGCAGACAGGCAGACAGGCAGACAGGCAGATAGACAGATAGATAGCTAGACAGACAGACTGACAAGCAGACAGGTGGACGTGGCTCTTAAAAGTGCCTTTGGGTCTTCAAAATGCTGACAATGAGGTGTGATGGGGGTTGACTATACAGGAGCTGCAGGGGGAAAAAAAAAAAGTCAACCATCAATCACAAACAAAGTTAGCAGCAATGTGCACTTTTGGTTTGCAAAAAAATACAATATTAATATAGCCAATACCTAATGATAAGAAAACCATATCAGATGTGAATTAATATTAACTCACACTGCACCTGTGCCTGGGAGGGTGTGATTAACTGTGGTTTTAATGATAATTAAGTTTTGAAACAATAGCCTAATATTAACTGTCAGGAATACTACCATGGTTTACCTTTAAACTGTTAATCGTTCATCCCTAGCTACAGTATGTTTATATTTACATTGAGCGGTTAAAAAATGGAGAAATTGTGAATTCAGGTCTTGTTATAACTACTTAAGGGTACTTAAGGATCAAGGGGTAAATCTCTGTGTGCACTGTACACACTGTATTACTGTAGTAATGTGAAGATGTTGCGCTATTAGGTACAGGGTTTTGGAATAATGTTTACTCTGAAGCGGAATTTTATTTTGAAGGACCGCATGGAAGACCAGCAGTAGGGAGGGTTTCGTTGTACTTATTTTAGCGGGTTTTTCTTTATCTCTATGGCGGACTTTTAATAATATAATTTAATAATGCAGAAAAGGTATTGAATACCTTACCGATGGGTACTGAATAAATTGTTCAAAGTGAGCCCCTTACTTGTTTTCTACACACTTAACACAGAGCAAAGTAAAACCCACAACAGCTAACTTTAAAAGTGATCCACAGTGACAGATGAAATAACAATGTCTAGATGAGCTCACACAATTAATTTACTCACACATTATTATAGTCATAATTATGACATCTGCTTAATGCTCAACGCTACAATTCATTGGATATAACGTTAATGCTGTATTGCCTTAGTTTATATTGAACGTTAGCTATCCAGCAAGCAAGGTTATGTTAATTTCAAGAGTTTCCCTTTTTCATTTGTGCTGACCAATGTTGAATCACTGGTGGGGATTTAATATTCGCCCTAATATTTAAACCATGCAAGTAATTTATCATATTAAACAAAACATATAGCAGACGTATAGTCATACAACTTACCTTAATGGTGGTTTGGGAGCGAAAGAGCGAAATCCCCGCTAAAACTGATGACAGTGATTTCGTCACCAGATAGCTTGAGTCTTCACCATGGCAACAGCGGAGAAAGCTCATGGCTAACGCAGTCAGTAAATCGCTGTCAACTTTTACAGATATCATTAAAAGTAAAGGGCGATGCTTTTGTAATTGAGACGAATGAATAAATCCAGCTGTCTGAATGATTACTTATTTAATTATTTATTCTGAGAGCCGCTTAGATACAATGTGTTACAGAGCACGTTAACTGAAATGCGCTGTAAAAGCAAAACATCTTCATTTAAAAAGTAATTCCTGTTACCTTCGTTTTCAAATATTTGATCTTAATTCACATGTAGGAAAATGCCCAATACGATCACTCTAAACGTATGTTACTGCCCAGCACAACCAGTTTATTGCCAGCAGAGCAGCGCACCTGCACTAAATATATCCGTGAATTGTCACAATTTCCAGAACCAAAGGTGAAAGTATAACCGGGTGACCAAAAGCTGTCAATTTGTTAGTTATCAAGGACAATTTTTTTGTTTTTGTGTTGAAAAATGTTGAAACAAATAAAAAAAATAAA
>NC_070578.1:3709415-3726915 GCF_027409825.1 Scomber japonicus
ACCCATCACCTTCGAGCTGGACACTTCCCCCACCGAAAATCAAGATCAAGACACTGTTTGTGCCCCCACTATATCCAGCACATATGCTCCTGTATGTGTGGTTGAGTTTTCAGTTTTACATCTTTTCTAAGTGAGTGAGGGGTGTAGTTGTAGATGTGTGTAGTGCCCCCACTCTGTCCAGCACATATGTGTGGTTGAGTTTTCAGTTTTACACCAATAGTTAATTAACTAGTTAGTTACTGTAATAATAATAACGTATCTGAATTTAAACTCAATTTGTCTGACTTATATTTATCTTTTTCATATAATTAATGCTCATTCAACTCTGTCTGGCCCATATCTGTCGCGGCATCTGAGCGCTCTTTCTCAGCCTTGAGCAGGCTGAAAACCTGGCTGCGCAGCACCATGATATTTGACTATTATGAAAGCTCACAGTGACCCCTCTCAGAAAATAGTTCCGACGTCCATGAACACCTGATTCTGAATCTCTGTGCGTGATTTGTGTGACAATGGAACCAAATGGCCCATTAAGCCCAAACAAAAGGTTGAGCAATGATAATGCTAATAAGGTGGCTGGGCTTACCTGGCTTAAAGCATGCACTGAATAGACCTGGGTTAGCAGGTACAAATGCGCTGTATAATTGCACATAATCAAATACAGTCCTGTGGCCCGTTTTTGTCATTTCGTATTATTTATCTGAGCCTAAAAGTAAAATACGAAAAGCCTTTTTTTTTTCGTTTTTTTGTGTTAGATTCAAAACAAATATGACAATAATCAGTAGTCAGTAGGCTATTTAATTTTTTGATTTGATTCGATGAATTTTGGATGACCTGTCAGTAAAAAATCATAAATCATCAGAATGTGGGCTAGTTTGTGACAGAAGAGCTATCTCCTGGTCAAACCTTGTATTACAATGAATAGGTGGGTTTACAGGAAAAGATAGACACGCCCAGGAGAAGGAGGGGGTCCCTCCAGCTGCTGGAACTCAGCTGGAACTTGGCTGGGAGTCAGCTGCCATTCAGCTGGCATTCAGCTTGGAGGGGAACTTTGAAGTGGCTACTACTGTAGATAGATAGATAGATAGATAGATAGATAAGTGGGGGTTGGTACAGCCTGAAGAGTCAAAAGGGGGTGGGGTGCATTCTCTGTACACTGAATGGAAAACCTGGCTGCACATGTTGCATCCTTACGCTCCCCTACCTGATGCTGTGACAGAGCTGCAGACAGGTGTTTTCCTTTATGGGTCGTGTTATCTCAGGGAAAGGTACAGGGGTGGTTTAAAGAGCAGTCAGTTTTGTTGGTTGTTCTACAAACAGATACCCAGTTGCCTGTTTTAGCTGCCTGATATGTGTTTGCTGTATTATTAAATTGCACTTGCCAAATTAACCAGGACTGAAATCTTAAGGATTACAACATAACATGAAAGTTTGTCTGTACTCTAAATCTCAGTTTCAGATTTGCACATACAGCAACTTGATTGGCTGAGCTCGACATGATCACGGACAGCAGATGGGTTAGATATTGGTCAAAAGTGTGAGGAATTGGGACAGAGAAGACGTACACGACGGAGGTGCCAGGATGACATGCAAATTCGTGAAGGGTTCTTCATTTTCTGACTTTTTTTTCACTTATTTACAAAAACTTATGAGGTTACAAATTACAAACTGGGGAAACAGTGAAGCTCAGTGGCACTTCAAGTGTCACTTTTCAAATACAAAATTTCACCTAAACTTACCATTTCCTCCACTGTGTCTGTTCACTGTTGAGCAGTTCGTGTACAGAGCTGCTTTATTTCAACAGTCTCCACAGACTGTCAAATAAAAACTCAACAATACATCTTTTAATGTGTTACTCTACTTTTCACATGTTAAAAGAAAGTCATTAAACTGAAATATACCATATTAATAACACACATTAACAGCTCATCTTGCTGCGGACAGTTTAAAAGTTCATACACACATAAAAATCAGGAGTGAACTGAACAGTGAAGCTCAGAAGTATAGAAACAAGCTGCAGTTTCTCCAATCAGCCACTGAGGGTCGCTGTCCGACCACTCTGTTGGAGGCATTCAGCGCCGGAGACCAGAGGTTCTTATTTGGTTTATTCATTTATTATTATATAAAATAGAATATATAGACACATACCAAAGCCAAAACACATTTAAATAAACAAGTCAAAAAGACACACTGTACCAAATCATTTAAAATAACCCTTGGATTTTATTAAAAGTTTTGAAGTAAAACCAGATCCTTAAACTCTACAGCTTTTACTTTAGTGCCATAATTCTTCCACTTTTTGTTTACAAGGTGAAGATGTTGGATCTGTGTTTGTTTTCTATGTGTTCCTCCACACTTCTACATAGTAGGTCACATATGGGACAATGAAGCAACAGTACTGTAGTGATGGTTGATTTGGAAGATCTTTGACTCAATTAATATGAAAAGATCACCTCCATCATTTTAGAATCAATTAAAATCACAGCATTTTCTTTAAGCAATGCAAAATCACACTGAGCTCCATTACTACAGTAAGAGTATGTCAACGATGTTTTCAGGTCAAAGGTCATTATGTGAGTGATGGCACCCAGGTTAATTATGAGGCTAAATGATTATTAAAGGTAGAATATGTAGAATGAGCAGAACAACGCCATCTAATGTCTCGAGATCGTAGTCGCAACAACCAAAAAGTAATTCCAGCAGTCGGGTTGCCAGGTCCGGTGCCGGATTTTATTTTAGCTCTATCTCTGTAAATGTACCACTTTATCCACATGTCTAACCTTTTTAGGCGAGAAAGTATCCCTTTAGATGCACAATGTCACGCTAATTTGTCCAAATAACATCTGCTTAAAGTTTTGTTCCTGCGAATTCGGAGCCACTCAAGTTAGCCGTAGCGAGTAGCGCATTTCCGGTCATTTTCACAAAATAAAACACCCGTTGCCTTTTATTATTAAGAAAACCATAACGATAGAGTTGGTGCTTTTATTTTGAAAACAGGAAGCGAACATACCCTCGCTGTAACTGACGCTGTAAAGGACTTCTCTTATTATAATGTCTCTGCTTGAAACCACCGAGGTACATTACATTGTAACGCCAGTGGGAGTAGCAGTTAAACCTGGGGAGCGTACCTATGTTCCCCGGGTCCTATGTTCCCCGATCGCGGCTAACTCGGTTGCTAGCTCGGCGGCTAACTCGGCTGCTAATTCAGCTGCTAGCTCGGCTGCTAACTCGGCGGCTAACTCATCTGCTAACTCGGCGAATAACGCAGCTAACTGGTTAACTGTAGACGGGATCATCCCTATGTTCCCCGGTCACATACAAAGCGGGGAACATAGCACTCGGGGAACATAGGGATGATCCCCTAATTATGTAGCAATACAGTCATACTGCACATCAAATTAAATAGGAAAAACTCCGCTACAAGCACGTCATTTTTACACACACCAAACACAACTCAAACACCAAGCATATTAATGATCAAATATCAAAATCCGAATAGCGTCAGAAAGTCAACCCACTCTCCACATTTCCATTGCTACCATTTTGATACTTCATGGTACACAAACAAATAGCATCTCATATGAAAGCTAAGACCCTGGTGAGTTCGACAGTAGCCTACCACTATTATTGCGCTAAAAACTCAGTGAACCAGCAGCCAAAGAATACAAAGGTAAACAACCACTTATTTACAGCGACTAACATATATTCTGTCTTACCTTCGAAGTTTTGTGATGAAAAGTTGTACTTGAGAGCAAAAAACGCTGGTTTTAGTGAGTCCAACACGGCTCTGCTTGTTTACAACTCCATTTCACCCAGTGCCAGCCTACAGTAGCTGCGCCGGAACAACAGACAACCCTGGCAACCCGCAACTCCGGCCGCTGGTACAATGTACACAGAACGTGTCAGAACGTCATTGTCGAACCCGTCAAAAAATTTTAAAATGATTAATTCAGACTACTTTTTTTTTTTTATGGAAAAGCAATACTTTCATTCTGTACCCCTCAAAACGCCCCGTGGCTGTATTATTTAAAAAAAATATATATAGCTTTTAATAAATATTCTACATATTCAACCTTTAATTCTCAAATCTTTACTTTGAAAGGAACTGGGAGAACTTCACACACACACACACACACACACACACACACACACACACACACACACACACACACACACACATCTAAGAATCCTAACACACTCTAAATCCTACATAATGCAGAACTGTTTCTGTTTAGAAAACAGCCTTTATTTGCTTAACACACATAGATGTTTCCCCTCCCCGAGCTACTACCTTACCGTGGTGGAGGGGTTTGCGTGTCCCAATGACCCCAGGAGCTCAGTTGTCGGGGGCTTTATGCCCCTGGTAGGGTCTCCCATGGCAAACAGGTCCCGGGGGAGGGGCCAGACAAAAGGTAGCTCAAAAGACCCCAATGACGAGCAAGATAGTTGGTCTTTCGTGTCCCTTGCCCGGACGCGGGTCACCGGGGCCCCCCCCTGGAGCCAGGCCTGGGGGTGGGGCTCGGAGGCGAGCACTTGGTGGCCGGGCCTTCACCCATGGGGCCTGGCCGGGCACAGCCCGAAAAAGGGACATGGGACCCCTCTCCCACAGACCCACCACCAGTGAGAGGGGCCAAAGGGGTCGGGTGTGTAGTGAGCTGGGCGGCAGCCAAAGGCGGGGACCTTGGCGGTCCGATCCTCGGCTGCAGAAACTAGCTCTAGGGACGTGGAACGTCACTTCTCTGGTGGGGAAGGAGCCTGAGCTGGTGCGTGAGGTTGAGAAGTTCCGGCTAGATATAGTCGGCCTCACCTCGACGCACAGCAAGGGCTCTGGAACCAGTCTCCTCGAGAGGGGTTGGACTCTCGTCCACTCTGGAGTTGCCACTGGTGTCAGGCGCTGGGCAGGGGTGGCAATACTTATTGCCCCCCGGCTTGGTGCCTGTATGTTGGAGTTTACCCCGGTAGACGAGAGGGTGGCATGTCTTGGACACTCGGGTGAAGAGAGGGGCGGAGCTGTCAACTGATCACCACCTGGTGGTGAGTTGGCTCCGATGGTGGGGGAGGATGCCGGTCAGACCTGGCAGGCCCAAACGCATTGTGAGGGTCTGTTGGGAACGTCTGGCAGAGTCTCCTGTCAGAGAGAGTTTCAACTCACACCTCCGGGAGAGCTTCAACCATGTACCGGGGGAGGCGGGGGACATTGAGTCCGAGTGGGCCATGTTCCGTGCCTCCATTGTTAAGGCGGCTGACCGGAGCTGTGGCCGCAAGGTGGTCGGTGCCTGTCGGGGCGGCAATCCCCGAACCCGCTGGTGGACACCGGCGGTGAGGGATGCCGTCAAGCTGAAGAAGGAGTCCTATAGGTCCTTTTTGGCCTGTAGGACTCCGGAGGCAGCAGACAGGTACCGGCAGACCAAGCGGAGCGCAGCTAGGGCGGTCGCTGAGGTAAAAACCCGGACATGGGAGGAGTTCGGTGAGGCCATGGAAAAAGACTTCCGGACGGCTTCGAAGAGATTCTGGACCACCATCCGGCGTCTCAGGAGGGGGAAGCAGTGCGCCGTAAACACTGTGTACGGTGGGGACGGTGCGCTGCTGACCTCGACTCGGGACGTTGTGGATCGGTGGAAGGAATACTTCGAAGACCTACTCAATCCCACCAACACGCCTTCCGGTAAGGAAGCAGGGCCGGGGGACTCGGGTGTGGGCTCTCCTATCTCTGGGGCTGAGGTTGCCGAGGTGGTTAAAAAGCTCCTCGGTGGCAGGGCCCCGGGGGTGGATGAGATCCGGCCCGAGTTCCTCAAGGCCCTGGATGTTGTGGGGCTGTCATGGTTGACACGACTCTGCAGCATCGCGTGGACATCGGGGGCAGTGCCTCTGGATTGGCAGACTGGGGTGGTGGTCCCCCTTTTTAAGAAAGGGGACCGGAGGGTGTGTTCCAATTACAGGGGAATCACACTCCTCAGCCTCCCTGGTAAGGTCTATTCGGGGGTGCTGGAGAGGAGGGTCCGTCGGGTAGTTGAACCTCGGATTCAGGAGGAGCAGTGTGGTTTTCGTCCGGGCCATGGAACAGTGGACCAGCTCTACACCCTCTGCAGGATCTTTGAGGGTGCATGGGAGTTTGCCCAACCAGTCCACATGTGTTTTGTGGACTTGGAGAAGGCATTCGACCGTGTCCCTCGGGGGATCCTGTGGGGGGTTCTCCGGGAGTACGGGGTATCGGACCCCCTGATAAGGGCCGTCCGTTCCCTGTACGACCGGTGTCAGAGCTTGGTCCGCATCGCCGGTAGTAAGTCGGACTTGTTTCCAGTGAGGGTTGGACTCCGCCAGGGCTGCCCTTTGTCACCGATCCTGTTCATAATTTTTATGGACGGGATTTCTAGGCGCAGCCAGGGTGTGGAGGGGGTCCGGTTTGGTGACCTCAGGATTGGGTCACTGCTTTTTGCAGATGATGTGGTCCTGTTGGCTTCATCAGACCGTGACCTCCAACTCTCACTGGATCGGTTCGCAGCCGAGTGCAAAGCGGCCGGGATGAGAATCAGCACCTCCAAATCCGAGGCCATGGTCCTCAACCGGAAAAGGGTGGAGTGCACTCTTCGGGTCGGGGATGAGATTCTGCCTCAAGTGGAGGAGTTCAAGTACCTCGGGGTCTTGTTCACGAGTGAGGGAAGGATGGAACGGGAGATCGACAGGCGGATCGGTGCGGCGTCTGCAGTAATGCGGACTCTGCACAGATCCGTCGTGGTGAAGAGGGAGCTGAGCCGAAAGGCGAAGCTCTCGATTTACCAGTCGATCTTCGTTCCTACCCTCACCTATGGTCATGAGCTTTGGGTAGTGACCGAAAGAACAAGATCCCGGGTACAAGCGGCCGAAATGAGCTTCCTCCGTAGGGTGGCTGGGCTCTCCCTTAGAGATAGGGTGAGAAGCTCAGTCATCCGGAGGGAGCTCGGAGTAGACCCGCTGCTCCTCCGCGTCGAGAGGAGCCAGATGAGGTGGTTCGGGCATCTAATTAGGATGCCTCCCGGACGCCTCCCTGGTGAGGTGTTCAGGGCACGTCCCACCAGTAGGAGACCCCGGGGAAGACCCAGGACACGCTGGAGAGACTATGTCTCTCGGCTGGCCTGGGAACGCCTCGGGGTCCCCCGGGAAGAGCTGGACGAAGTGGCTGGGGAGAGGGAAGTCTGGGCTTCCCTGCTTAGGCTGCTGCCCCCGCGACCCGACCCCGGATAAGCAGAAGAAGATGGATGGATGGATGGACATAGATGTATGTCTATCTATCTATCTATCTATCTATCTATCTATCTATCCAGGGCCGGCCCGTGGCATAGGCAGTATAGGCAAATGCTAAGGGCGCTGTCCATCCAGGGGGCGCCACAAATGGGGGAAGAAAAAAATGTAACTTCCACTATTCTTAAAACTACTTGGTATCATGTCTTAATATGAAGATAATAAGCCCACATTAATTTAACTGCATAGCCAATCCTGTTAAATAGGAATACTAATAATAATAATGATGACACGTTACTTTCCTAAGACGCCCCCCCCCCCCCCACTAATTAGACTGTACCTGCTACCTGGGGGAGGATGGTCATTTTTTAACGTGACCCCAAGGCAAGCTCGACAACAATATGTCAAAATGTCCCAAACTGTCTGGTGCCCAGGGGAGGAAAAAAAGAAAAGAAGAGGAGGAAAAACGAGACAAAGACAGAGGTAATGTTACAATAAAGATGATGTCATGACATTATTTGTGTGTTGCAGAACGACGATAACGTCGTTAACCATTAGCATAACATGGTTTGTTGTTAAACTGTTCGTTTTAACGCCAGTTAATCTTATGGAAGAGCCTAAGTTGTTATGGAAAATAGTAATGTAACTACTCCCACCTTACTTCCCAGCAAGCACATTTTGGTCTAAAAGACGTGTATCTATGGTAACCGGTGAAAAGACGTTGAAAATTGGTTGAAAAGTGAAAGTTTTTTTTACCGGCTATATGGAGACATTTATTCAACGTTCACATAGAAAAATAGAAAACATATTTCACCGGGAATTGCTGTATAAAAAAGTCCCAGCTTTAGTGTAAAGACATAACCTATATAGCTTTTCCACCCTTTTATTATAGTTGTAAGCCTAGCTGTATGTTGTGTTACAGTTCATATTGTCTAAAGTGTGTTTATAGTGTTAAACATTACATCAGTGTTAAAGTGCACATCATTCATGTTATAGCATAACTTATCATTCCCACATTCTATATTATACTGCAGTTTACTGCTTCTTTGCATTCTGCTAATCAGTATTTTGTTGTAATGACAATAACATTGAATCTTATATAATGTGCATATCAGAAAAAGTACATTGTATATTATACAGTATAGTGAACATCATGTATCTCTTAGATTTTTCATTTATATTATTTCATTTCATTTTATTCTTGAAATCATATTATGTATCATATCATATTTATTATTAGACTGGTGTCACATACTCCCCTTCTCTCTTCAGATGCACTGTTGAGGTTTCTCAGTCCCACCCCTGCAAATCTTGGGCCACCTCCAGCATCAAGCGCTCCTCCTGTTGCCTCCACCTCAGCAGCACAACCCAGAAGTGATGCAGCAGCATGTCACTTGTTTACACTTTTTATTTTGTGGGTATTTAAATCTTATACTTTATGTAAGCTATTTATATTATATTTCATATATTAATTTCATATTTTTTTGTATTTCTTTCTAATTTGTTCTAAGTATTTTGATTGGGCAATTGCTTTCTTTAAATAAAAGAATGTCCAAGATAAAGCTATTCAGTTTCTTGTGAGTATGTACACCAGCAGTGGAATTTACTTCGATGCAAGGGGGGCGCCACCTAAAATCTTGCCTAGGGCGCCACATTGGTTAGGGCCGGGTCTGTATCTATCTATCTATCTATCTATCCATCCATCATTGACTGCCACTTTATGAAACAGGATTATGACTATGATTCCGTCTGTATTGTGCATGTGAGTCTTGTTGACAGTAATATATTCTTTCAGTTAAAAAATCAGACTTCATTTTAAAACAAATTTAAAATCACAGCAGCTCCATAACTACAATAAGAGCATGTCATAGATGTTGTGGGTCAAAATAAGATAAGAGATTTCTTTATTAGTCCCACAATAGGGAAATTTGCAGTGTTACAGCAGCAAGTGGACAGTAATGGAAGAGCATCAATAAGAAAGAATAAAGAACAATAGATAAGTACAAATAGTAAAGCATATAATTATATAATTACACAACATTTAACAGGCCAATTCTTCAAGAGATAGTATTAGCAATTCTAAAAGGCAGTTCCTCTTCAGAATGAAAGTCCTGAAAACATCTGTGCCAGTGATATTTGTGACTCCACAAAGCACCATAGTTTCTTCTTCACATTATCTTCACATGAAAAAATGGACAATTCACCCTTTCACATATAACATGAGAAATTTACTTGTGATGATCATTTACTGCATCATTTGCCCAAATGACATCAGAAGAGGTCTTAGGAATAAATTGTCAAAAGGTAACACACATTACTAGTTTTTTTTTCCAGGAAAAGCAGACACTGATCATTTATATATGTTGTGTTTATTGTCAGAGGAGCAGAAGTCTTGCAGCTCATCTACAAGCGCTCACCTTGGTGAATACTCCCTCTTATAGCAAAGAGAAAGAAATACACTGCATAAAGTTAAATTTGAACCCACAGTGAAAACACATTTAAATCACATTTAAATACCCACTGTGACATGTCTCCATGGCACCCAGAGAGGGTGGTGACTGTCACTTTTACCCAAATCAGTGAGGATGACAATGGAGATTGTTAACACTTTTTGAAGCTGTATGATGGGCTCCTCACTGCCTGTTGGACCTTACTGTGGAATGGTATGAAACCCATAAAGACTCACTACTTTAATTGTAATGTCGCAGACTTAGAAGGATATTCACTGAAACTGATAGTTGTAGGGGTACATCTCCAACACCATGAAGTGTGGTCAGGCTGTTTTGCTAAATGTTGCACGTATCTGAAAAGAAATGGAATTGAAAAGACAATGTTTTCTGCTGTTAAACTAGGATTATTTGATGAAGAAAATACATTTTTGGAAGTGCATTTATCCTCCCCGAAGAAGACTGAATGTGAGGAGATAGTAGTTAAAGGTCCCTTCCAGACATATTTCAAGACAAACAAAAATAGTCCGTAAGAAAGTCAGAATACCTTATACAAATTCTGAAATACTTATTCGCCCTGATTGAAAAAAAACTAAATCTATAAATATGCAAGTAGTGTTAATTTCACAAGCTTAACTGTTGAACACATGTCTCCATTTCACTGACAACTTTGTGCTCAATGTACTGACGACTAAAGTTTGCAAAGGGGTGGAAAATTTCCAGTAAATTTTCGGAAAGTTTCCGGTAAATTTCCATGGGAAATTAAGCTGGGAAATTTTGGAAATATTCCAAATTGGAAACTTTCCATGGGAATTATGGAAATGAATGGAAATTTATTTCAATTTAGGGTAATTTAGTGGAAAGGTATCATATATAAGCAAAAACATTTGTTTAGTTATAAGCAAAATAATACAATTAAAACAGATTTATTTATAAGTTGAACATGATCAAGTTGAACAATCAAACAGAACAAAAACATGAACGTGGAGTTATGCACAGTGCATGTAGGGGGCGTGGTCTCAGTATGCACATTGCATATGGGGGCGTGGCCTCAGTATGCAAAGTACCTACAGGGGCGTGGTCTCAATATGTGCAGTGCATGTAGGGGGCGTGGTCTCAGTATGCACATTGCATGTATGGGGCGTGGTCTCACTGTGCACAGTGTATGTAGGGGGCGTGGCCTCAGTATGCACAGTGCATGTAGGGGTGTGGTCTCAGTATGCACAGTGCATGTAGGGGCGTTGTCTCAGTATGCACAGTGCATGTAGGGGGCGTGGTCTCATTTTGCACAGTGCGTGTAGGGGGCGTTGTCTCAGTAGCCCTGCACTAAACAGTGTGCGATGTCAGCATGTGATAGCACAGATATTCAGCTGTACTGCATGATATCTGGTTGTTTTAGTCAGGATTATGCCAAAATATTATTTTACACAACTATATTTAAGTTCCCTAATAGGAACATACCTTCAGTTTAATAAATTCCCAGTTTATTCCTGTTAATTCCCGTTAATTCCCATGGAAAGTTTCCAAGTTTGAAAATTGACGGAATTTTGCAAACCTAGTCACCATAGTTACCACCAAAAGTGATATTTAATTATAAATGTGACTAAAATTATTAGTAGGCTTCCTTAAAATGCAGTCAGTTTTGTTGGTTGTTCTGCAAATAGATACCTGTTTTAGCTGCCCAATAAGTGTTTGCTGTATTATTAAATTGCATTTGCCAAATTAACCATGACTGAAATCTTAAGGATTACAACATAACTAATTTTTCCTTGCACATTGTTCCATTTCATGAATGTTTGAACTTCATGTGCAGAATGATGTATGAGTTAGATGGCTGTTTTCACATTAATTTGCTGAAGGGTGAACATTTCTCTGTACTCACCTTAAATCTCAGTTTCAGATTTGTGATATAACAAATTAGTTAATACTGAGTGGTGGTTCAGTATGCAATAAACACAGGTGTGATATATTTATGGCATATTTATAGATTTAGGATTTTTTAATCAGGGAGAATAAATATTCGCACCCGTATACAAACAGGGGCAGTCTGATTGGTCAATACTAGCCGGCCTTCTATTGGTTGACAGCTTTGATCCACAAAAAATCCAAGAGCAGAGCAGAGATCTGCGAGCACAAGTTCCCTGAGCACGAGAGGAAGAACTTGAGTTTGAGCGCAGGAAATCTGTGCGAGCAGCGTTGTAACCGAGTGCGAGGACACACTGTGAGCATGCGCAGAGCAAATTTGAGTGCGAGAGCAGAGTTTTGAGAGAAAATGTCACAAAATCTGAGCATGAAATCAATAAATACTGCTCTCAAATCCATTTAATATGCTCTTGAATTACAGTTTTTTTCTATTGGTTTGGCTCATTTCTTGAAACAGAAATTACATTCTCAAAACTCTAAGATCATTTGGCAGAACAGTCTTACAGTTCAGCACAACAACATAGTTCACTTGCAAAAGCTCATATCTCTCCCAAAACTGTTCACTCATGCTTCAATACTAAATTCCTTTCCCATATAAATAGTCAGTGCCACCAAAAGGCAAAAGATCCTTCTCAATTGCTTTGGCTCATTTCTCGAAACAGACTGGACGTTCTCAACACTCTTGGTGCTTGGTGCCAAAATGACCTGGATGGTTCAGCACAACACCATGGTTCACCTCCAAAAGCTTATTTCGCTCCCAAAACAGTTCACTCATGTGTCAAAACTACATTTCTTTCTCATATAAACAGTCAGTGCCCCCAAAATGCATTGTCCCTTTGGCATTGTGTGAGCACTGCAAGTCAAAATGGTTAGATGTTTTGTCACTATGGCAGAGGACCATTGAAATATCCCTTATGTCCACCTCTCAGTCTTAGCACAGTCCTTCATTCACAGTGGTTACTGTACTAGTTGTTTTGTCTAGCTAACAGAATACAATTGTGTATAAAACTGAAAAAAGTAAAGAAAAAAAGGACTTTACGGTAAGAGTACCCTCCAAACACATTGCACTCATACTGCCAAGGAAATTGTAACCATTTTTATTCACACATAAAGTAACTTCCATACATCAGAGTTACTAAAAGAAAATGTATACAGCACAATATACTGTAATATAAACATATACACAAAAAACAAGGAAAATTATATGTAGCCTACAGTGCTGTAAATAAAGCCGGAGATTCAAAACTAACATTTCTTCACTGGTCGCTGTCCTCACCCTCCCTCTCCTGGCCATCATCCTCACCCTCCTGGCCATCCACATGCTGCTGTCTGTCTGGCCACAGATTCTTGTCCACATCACAGTGTATATTCTCCCTTGCGATGCAACGAAGGCAGAAACGGCATGCATGTCGCAACCATCCCCTGCACTGATCTCCTGTAATATCATCACTCGCAGCGTCCATTGCATGGAGCAAGGACCTCTGATTTTGAGTCTGATGCTCATACACTCTCCACCTCCAAGCGGAGAAAAACTCCTCAATAGGATTGAGGAAAGGAAAGTAAGGTGGTAGGAACACCATGACCATCCTTGGATGAGTAGTGAACCAGGCTCTGATGAGCGGGCCACGGTGGAAATTCACATTGTCCCACACAATTACATACTTTGGTAGGTGAGGCCCTACGAGACCTCTCTCATTTTCAGGGATCAAATCAGAGCCGATGGTTGATAACATGGTCTATAAGTGTGGCCCGAATTTCATCTGGAATAGCATGGTGTCTTCTTGCTCCTCGACCTCTTCCCCCTATTCTACCACCACGCACCCTTACTCCTCCTCCTCTTCTTCTTCCTCCTCTTCCTCGAGCAGGCAGTTGCCCTTGTTCATTTACTTGGCGAGGTGCCTCCATGTTCACAAATTGTACTAGTCCTGGTCAAGCTCTATATATACGTGTTTGGCAGCATTCACAATCATGGACAGCACCTGTCAGGTAACTAAACATATTGTTTGATTGGTCATCTGAGATGTGTGAAACTCCTCCTTCGTTAGTCAAGTTCTATTTTCACCTAACTGTCAATTACTGTAATCAATTGATCAAATGTTCCAAGAGATTCATATATGATATTCATGGTATTAGGTTCTTGACTTATTTTGACAATTGAACAGACTATTTTGCATGTGATGACTTATAGAATGAAATGATGCTGACATGTTTTGGAGAGAACAACCATCAGACTGAGAATCAATCAATCAGTTTAGATCAACAGGATCTATTCACTTGGAAAATGTGCTAAATGTAGGCTAACTGTAGGCTACCTGTACTTAATCATTTGCAAGGATGTACTAAGACATTTGCAAAGTGATGAAATCAATGAGAAATACAATTCTGTTGTGAACAATTGCCAAGTGGTTTGGAGGTTTGTCCATGTTGTTTTGAGAATGTAATTTCTGTTTCAAGAAATGAGCCAAACCAATGGGAAAAAACTGTAAGACAGGGAATAAACTCCATAGATAAAGACATAAATAGAACAAAAGGAACCCAGAAAACGTTTAGATGTGTTCAAGTCTTTATTTAGAGAAGTGCTTGTAGGGTTATATTATATTATATTAATTAATATTAATATTATTATCATTATATTATTATTATTACTATTATCATCACTATTATTATAATTATGTTGCTATTATCATTATATTATTATTATTATTATCATCACTATTATAATTATATTACTATCATCATTGAATTAGTCCCAGATAGCAGAGTCATTGAAACAATGTGAAATCAACATTGTTTTGTCAACGTTAAGTCACTGAAACAACGTTGAACCAGGGCCGTTTCAAGGAATTTGGGGGCCCCAAACAAAATGGACTTGGAGGCCCCCCTACCACCACTGCCTGCCGACGCCGACACCCCTGGACCACAGCAAAAAAACCTACGCCTCACCATCCCACCCCGCCCGCCCAAAGCCTACAGGAAACACAGCATAGACACACTGTTGAAGTTCAACCACACATTATATCAATAAAATATTTCTTAATAGTGCAAATACTGCTTACAAATGTTGCATATAGGCTACTGCACACATAGTATGTTTACTTATTTTATTTGAACATTTGCAATCAAATTGCAAATTCGGTATTAAATATAAAATCCAACATAGATAAAAGTACACACACACACATATAAGATTAACCTTTAAAAAATATGCAAATTATCTACATCTGCTGTTTGCGAGCCTTAGCTTCAGCAAAGGCAACCACAATGTCCTCCATGTCCAAAGACCGGCGAACATCACACTCAATTGACGTAACGGCCAATCCTGTGAGCCTCTCTTGGCTCATGGTAGATCTCATGTATGTCTTTATCAGCTTCAAAGCTGAAAAGCTCCTCTCACCTGAGGCCACAGTCACAGGGAGAGTCAGTAGTAGCTGCAAGGCAATGCTTAAATTACTGTAAAGATCCAGTAACTTTTTACTGTATATGTAGTTCAGCATGTCAAATGGGTAGGTGGCTACATGGTCTGGGAAGCCGAGTTAGCCGCCGAGTTAGCACATGAGCTAGCCACCGAGTTAGCCGCCGAGCTATCCGCCGAATTAGCCGCCGAGATAGCCGCCGAGCTAGCAACTGTGGGGGGCCCCATTGAGGGGGATTCCGATAACAGTGTCGCTGCACTTTCCTGCATTGACCATCACAGCATTTAAAGGGACGCGCACACAGTTTGTTGTTGCATTCAATTCATAACCAGTCGTTGTCTGGGGGCCCCCGGCCAGCTCGGGGCCCAAGGCAATTGCTTGGTTTGCCTGTCCTGTTGCGACGGGCCTGCGTTGAACTCTGATGTTGATTCAACATCATTTTTGCACCCTCAATTAAAATTGAAATGTTGATTTTCTAACTGAAGATCAACAGAATTTCAATGGTATTTCAACTAACACAAATGTTGAAACAATGTTGAAATTTCAACCTAACTATAGATCAACCTGCTTTCAATGATATTTCAATATTAAATATAATAATATTAAGCTATAATAATTACTAAATATGCCTTTATAAAAATAGGCTAATAATACAAATCCTGCTTTATCTACAGTCAGGGTGTTATGGACATAGGCCTAAATATGATGGGCCTTATTAAACAGGTTTTTCTCTAATAGCAAATGACAATCCACACATTTTTTTTAAACAGTCATTTATTTAATCAATAAATTTCACAGCTTCTAAGGGCGTCCAATCCCTCCTGACTGGTCTGTGGTGAAATGCAGCCTCTTCTGATCTGCCTGAGAAAAGGTTAATTCGTTTGCAGTCCCCATTTGTAGTGTCAGGGCATCTAAAACAGAAAACACAAGCAAAACACAAACTGTCAGTTAAATAGCTGTTACTGTATATGTCATTGTGCAAGTGGTGTGCAGATTCAGATATTAAAAAGAAACAAAAATAAGGCATAAAGTACTTTAAAGACTTGCTTACTTGATAAATGATGTGGATCAATGATCTGTAAAAAGGACAAAAAAGGTTAAGTAAACAGCAATTTAACATTAACAACCAACCACAGTTCTGATAACTCTACAGCAAGTGTTTTTGTAACCATGGAAACACACAGCGTGTACGTGAATCTGCTGTTACTGTGCATGTATTGTGACTTTATCTTTAACTTATAATATTCAATAAGTTATAGTAATCATTATGCCGATTGTATCGGCTAGCTGTCATGTTGCTAGCGTAAATGCTAACTTCAGAAGAAAAGTAAACTTATCTTTTCTAATATCTCTGTAATTAACAAAATGGCTGCAAATTGGTCATATTTCTTTTAAATTGAGCGATAATATGGACTGTATGTATTCTCGATCGCTGATCCTAGATAACATTGTCCTCATACAGTTAAAAAGATAAGCTATCTTAGCGAGCTACGCTAATGCTAACGCTATGTATAAACTTCATCAATAATTTCACATCCTGTTTATTTAAAGCTAACATTTCCACGAAATAAACCGGTAGGCCTACATAAATGCTTGCTTTATAACTTCTGAGTGTTTATGAAGCGCTTGAATGAACTTGCTGTGGTGCTGCGTGAATGTGTGTATTAGTATATTATACTTATAAATTATAACTTATAAATTAATGGTAATGGTAAGCATACAGCATACGAATGACTGCATATAATGCTGCACTACCGTTTGGAGATCGGTCGACATTTCAGTGAATAATTCTATTTTTAGACTGTAGAGTACCTCTTACCTCCTTAGACATACATGTACTACTGTCTCTGCTAACCCCGTACCAAGATGGCGGCGCTTTAGGCACGCCTCTCCACAGTCAATGCGGCGTCTACGTATATATGTCTATGCTCCTGCATGCCTCAGCATGCCTCGGCTGAAAGGTGGGGGAGGGGGAGATCAGCCTGCTCTGTGACTGTGGTGAGGAGCCAGCAGAGCAGGTGCGGGGGGAGGAGCCCCTCCCCTTGATGGGCCATTAATTAAGGCTGAGGTGAAGGCAGAAAGGACACCACAGTATTCTGCTCTTCTCTGCTCTGACTCTCAGCCATACAGCCTACACTGTTTAAAATAAGACCACATTTACATTTATCTCTGCACTTAACTATAAAATTAAAAAATGTCAACATTAAAATACGAATGTTAACATAAAAATAAAAAAGTTAACATTAAAATAAGAATATTATTAAAGTAAGACTTAACTATGTAACACCCAGTTTTCACTATATGTAAATCAGTAGGACGTTTTACTAAAGGAAAAGTAGTAATATTACACTGTACTCAGTTAAGTATTAGTGCTGAACATACTTTAAGTACCAAAACTATTCATGATGCAAAATATCCAATTTCAGAATAATTATATGATTATATTATAATTATTATGGATCAATGTGTAAAGTTGCAGCTGGTAAAGGCAGAGCTTTTAAT
>NC_070578.1:3819415-3839415 GCF_027409825.1 Scomber japonicus
TAGATAGATAGATAGATAGATAGATAGATAGATAGATAGATAGATAGATAGATAGATAGATAGACACACATTTTTGTTTGTGTATGTTTGTGTGTGTGTGAAGGTCTGCCAGGTGCTTTTCAAAGTAAAGATTTGAGAATTAATAATCATTTAGTCCAATGAAATTAAGATAGATATATAGATGAGATAGATAGATAGATAGATAGATAGATAGATAGATAGATAGATAGATAGATAGACAGATAGATAGATAGATAGATAGATAGATAGATAGATAGATAGATAGATAGATAGATAGATAGATAGATAGATATGTGAAGGTCTGCCAGGTGCCTTTCAAAGTAAATATTTGAAAATTAATAATCATTTAGTCTAATGAAATTAATACAGATATATCAATGAGGTAGATAGATAGATAGATAGATAGATAGATAGATAGATAGATAGATAGATAGATAGATAGATAGATAGATAGACACACATTTTTGTTTGTGTATATCTCTGTGTGTAGAAAAATGCAATTGAAGCTGCCTTACATCTGACAGGACACCGTCTGTCACAGGAAACACTCGTGGACACTTAATAAGTCCTCTGATCGATCACTGATCACTGTCAAACCAAGAAATAGCACATGAGACAAACCCAGTCTAGTGATTTAAAACAGGGCGCGCTATTTAATACTTAGTGTTAATATTATACGGGTTCCCAATCCGACCATTTTTTTATTTTATTTTATTATTAAAGCAAAATAACTCACTTTATGTCCATGGACATTATAATGAATAGGCTATGGGCTTAATATTAGTTTACATCCAGCGTGCTGCGTGGACTTCATTACATCTGCTGCACCGCTGCTACCACAATTATGAAATGCTAAGTTTCTACAGTCAGTGACTGTGACCCTCATAAAAGTAATATTTTACAAATCTGCATTATATAAACTAACGAAATTCGTTAAAGCAAGTCATTTGGCGACTTCTAAGTCATTCAGTTAAACTAAGTCTGTTCTATAGCTGCTCCGCTGGAGAGGCTGGGAGCGTGAATGAAATCAGTGCGTCTTTTTTACACAAGTATCTGTAGCAGGCTACTGCATGACTCAGCCATGACTCAGAAGAATATGTCTGTACTTTTTAATCATAGTGCGTTGTGTTAATTGATCAGCTGTGTTGTGTGTTACCGGCGCAGCACGCGTTATGTTTTTGCGCAACGTATGTGTCGGAGGCAACCGTGCTTGAGTACACTTGGGTTTTGAGGTAATGTGAGTGCGGGCCAGCGGGGGACGGGGGGCATTCGCTTTGAAAGACAATGGGACAGCACTGTAACCATCTCCCTCAACCCATCACCTTCGAGCTGGACACTTCCCCCACCGAAAATCAAGATCAAGACACTGTTTGTGCCCCCACTATATCCAGCACATATGCTCCTGTATGTGTGGTTGAGTTTTCAGTTTTACATCTTTTCTAAGTGAGTGAGGGGTGTAGTTGTAGATGTGTGTAGTGCCCCCACTCTGTCCAGCACATATGTGTGGTTGAGTTTTCAGTTTTACACCAATAGTTAATTAACTAGTTAGTTACTGTAATAATAATAACGTATCTGAATTTAAACTCAATTTGTCTGACTTATATTTATCTTTTTCATATAATTAATGCTCATTCAACTCTGTCTGGCCCATATCTGTCGCGGCATCTGAGCGCTCTTTCTCAGCCTTGAGCAGGCTGAAAACCTGGCTGCGCAGCACCATGATATTTGACTATTATGAAAGCTCACAGTGACCCCTCTCAGAAAATAGTTCCGACGTCCATGAACACCTGATTCTGAATCTCTGTGCGTGATTTGTGTGACAATGGAACCAAATGGCCCATTAAGCCCAAACAAAAGGTTGAGCAATGATAATGCTAATAAGGTGGCTGGGCTTACCTGGCTTAAAGCATGCACTGAATAGACCTGGGTTAGCAGGTACAAATGCGCTGTATAATTGCACATAATCAAATACAGTCCTGTGGCCCGTTTTTGTCATTTCGTATTATTTATCTGAGCCTAAAAGTAAAATACGAAAAGCCTTTTTTTTTCGTTTTTTGTGTTAGATTCAAAACAAATATGACAATAATCAGTAGTCAGTAGGCTATTTAATTTTTTGATTTGATTCGATGAATTTTGGATGACCTGTCAGTAAAAAATCATAAAACATCAGAATGTGGGCTAGTTTGTGACAGAAGAGCTATCTCCTGGTCAAACCTTGTATTACAATGAATAGGTGGGTTTACAGGAAAAGATAGACACGCCCAGGAGAAGGAGGGGGTCCCTCCAGCTGCTGGAACTCAGCTGGAACTTGGCTGGGAGTCAGCTGCCATTCAGCTGGCATTCAGCTTGGAGGGGAACTTTGAAGTGGCTACTACTGTAGATAGATAGATAGATAGATAGATAGATAGATAGATAAGTGGGGGTTGGTACAGCCTGAAGAGTCAAAAGGGGGTGGGGTGCATTCTCTGTACACTGAATGGAAAACCTGGCTGCACATGTTGCATCCTTACGCTCCCCTACCTGATGCTGTGACAGAGCTGCAGACAGGTGTTTTCCTTTATGGGTCGTGTTATCTCAGGGAAAGGTACAGGGGTGGTTTAAAGAGCAGTCAGTTTTGTTGGTTGTTCTACAAACAGATACCCAGTTGCCTGTTTTAGCTGCCTGATATGTGTTTGCTGTATTATTAAATTGCACTTGCCAAATTAACCAGGACTGAAATCTTAAGGATTACAACATAACATGAAAGTTTGTCTGTACTCTAAATCTCAGTTTCAGATTTGCACATACAGCAACTTGATTGGCTGAGCTCGACATGATCACGGACAGCAGATGGGTTAGATATTGGTCAAAAGTGTGAGGAATTGGGACAGAGAAGACGTACACGACGGAGGTGCAAGGATGACATGCAAATTCGTGAAGGGTTCTTCATTTTCTGACTTTTTTTTCACTTATTTACAAAAACTTATGAGGTTACAAATTACAAACTGGGGAAACAGTGAAGCTCAGTGGCACTTCAAGTGTCACTTTTCAAATACAAAATTTCACCTAAACTTACCATTTCCTCCACTGTGTCTGTTCACTGTTGAGCAGTTCGTGTACAGAGCTGCTTTATTTCAACAGTCTCCACAGACTGTCAAATAAAAACTCAACAATACATCTTTTAATGTGTTACTCTACTTTTCACATGTTAAAAGAAAGTCATTAAACTGAAATATACCATATTAATAACACACATTAACAGCTCATCTTGCTGCGGACAGTTTAAAAGTTCATACACACATAAAAATCAGGAGTGAACTGAACAGTGAAGCTCAGAAGTATAGAAACAAGCTGCAGTTTCTCCAATCAGCCACTGAGGGTCGCTGTCCGACCACTCTGTTGGAGGCATTCAGCGCCGGAGACCAGAGGTTCTTATTTGGTTTATTCATTTATTATTATATAAAATAGAATATATAGACACATACCAAAGCCAAAACACATTTAAATAAACAAGTCAAAAAGACACACTGTACCAAATCATTTAAAATAACCCTTGGATTTTATTAAAAGTTTTGAAGTAAAACCAGATCCTTAAACTCTACAGCTTTTACTTTAGTGCCATAATTCTTCCACTTTTTGTTTACAAGGTGAAGATGTTGGATCTGTGTTTGTTTTCTATGTGTTCCTCCACACTTCTACATAGTAGGTCACATATGGGACAATGAAGCAACAGTACTGTAGTGATGGTTGATTTGGAAGATCTTTGACTCAATTAATATGAAAAGATTACGAGAAATTAGAAATGAAAAGCATCCTTCTACTGAAACAGTACACACAGAACCTTTACATCTATCTATCAATTTATCTATCACCTCCATCATTTTAGAATCAATTAAAATCACAGCATTTTCTTTAAGCAATGCAAAATCACACTGAGCTCCATTACTACAGTAAGAGTATGTCAACGATGTTTTCAGGTCAAAGGTCATTATGTGAGTGATGGCACCCAGGTTAATTATGAGGCTAAATGATTATTAAAGGTAGAATATGTAGAATGAGCAGAACAACGCCATCTAATGTCTCGAGATCGTAGTCGCAACAACCAAAAAGTAATTCCAGCAGTCGGGTTGCCAGGTCCGGTGCCGGATTTTATTTTAGCTCTATCTCTGTAAATGTACCACTTTATCCACATGTCTAACCTTTTTAGGCGAGAAAGTATCCCTTTAGATGCACAATGTCACGCTAATTTGTCCAAATAACATCTGCTTAAAGTTTTGTTCCTGCGAATTCGGAGCCACTCAAGTTAGCCGTAGCGAGTAGCGCATTTCCGGTCATTTTCACAAAATAAAACACCCGTTGCCTTTTATTATTAAGAAAACCATAACGATAGAGTTGGTGCTTTTATTTTGAAAACAGGAAGCGAACATACCCTCGCTGTAACTGACGCTGTAAAGGACTTCTCTTATTATAATGTCTCTGCTTGAAACCACCGAGGTACATTACATTGTAACGCCAGTGGGAGTAGCAGTTAAACCTGGGGAGCGTACCTATGTTCCCCGGGTCCTATGTTCCCCGATCGCGGCTAACTCGGTTGCTAGCTCGGAGGCTAACTCGGCTGCTAATTCAGCTGCTAGCTCGGCTGCTAACTCGGCGGCTAACTCATCTGCTAACTCGGCGAATAACGCAGCTAACTGGTTAACTGTAGACGGGATCATCCCTATGTTCCCCGGTCACATACAAAGCGGGGAACATAGCACTCGGGGAACATAGGGATGATCCCCTAATTATGTAGCAATACAGTCATACTGCACATCAAATTAAATAGGAAAAACTCCGCTACAAGCACGTCATTTTTACACACACCAAACACAACTCAAACACCAAGCATATTAATGATCAAATATCAAAATCCGAATAGCGTCAGAAAGTCAACCCACTCTCCACATTTCCATTGCTACCATTTTGATACTTCATGGTACACAAACAAATAGCATCTCATATGAAAGCTAAGACCCTGGCGAGTTCGACAGTAGCCTACCACTATTATTGCGCTAAAAACTCAGTGAACCAGCAGCCAAAGAATACAAAGGTAAACAACCACTTATTTACAGCGACTAACATATATTCTGTCTTACCTTCGAAGTTTTGTGATGAAAAGTTGTACTTGAGAGCAAAAAACGCTGGTTTTAGTGAGTCCAACACGGCTCTGCTTGTTTACAACTCCATTTCACCCAGTGCCAGCCTACAGTAGCTGCGCCGGAACAACAGACAACCCTGGCAACCCGCAACTCCGGCCGCTGGTACAATGTACACAGAACGTGTCAGAACGTCATTGTCGAACCCGTCAAAAAATTTTAAAATGATTAATTCAGACTACTTTTTTTTTTTTTATGGAAAAGCAATACTTTCATTCTGTACCCCTCAAAACGCCCCGTGGCTGTATTATTTAAAAAAAAAATATATAGCTTTTAATAAATATTCTACATATTCAACCTTTAATTCTCAAATCTTTACTTTGAAAGGAACTGGGAGAACTTCACACACACACACACACACACACACACACACACACACACACACACACACACACACACATCTAAGAATCCTAACACATTCTAAATCCTACATAATGCAGAACTGTTTCTGTTTAGAAAACAGCCTTTATTTGCTTAACACACATAGATGTATCCCCTCCCCGAGCTACTACCTTACCGTGGTGGAGGGGTTTGCGTGTCCCAATGACCCCAGGAGCTCAGTTGTCGGGGGATTTATGCCCCTGGTAGGGTCTCCCATGGCAAACAGGTCCCGGGGGAGGGGCCAGACAAAAGGTAGCTCAAAAGACCCCAATGACGAGCAAGATAGTTGGTCTTTCGTGTCCCTTGCCCGGACGCGGGTCACCGGGGCCCCCCCCTGGAGCCAGGCCTGGGGGTGGGGCTCGGAGGCGAGCACTTGGTGGCCGGGCCTTCACCCATGGGGCCTGGCCGGGCACAGCCCGAAAAAGGGACATGGGACCCCTCTCCCACAGACCCACCACCAGTGAGAGGGGCCAAAGGGGTCGGGTGTGTAGTGAGCTGGGCGGCAGCCAAAGGCGGGGACCTTGGCGGTCCGATCCTCGGCTGCAGAAACTAGCTCTAGGGACGTGGAACGTCACTTCTCTGGTGGGGAAGGAGCCTGAGCTGGTGCGTGAGGTTGAGAAGTTCCGGCTAGATATAGTCGGCCTCACCTCGACGCACAGCAAGGGCTCTGGAACCAGTCTCCTCGAGAGGGGTTGGACTCTCGTCCACTCTGGAGTTGCCACTGGTGTCAGGCGCTGGGCAGGGGTGGCAATACTTATTGCCCCCCGGCTTGGTGCCTGTATGTTGGAGTTTACCCCGGTAGACGAGAGGGTGGCCTCCCTCCGCCTTCGGGTGGGGGGACGGATCCTGACTGTTGTTTGTGCCTATGGTCCGAACAGCAGCTCAGAGTATCCAGCCTTTTTGGACTCCTTGGAGGGGGTGCTGGAAAACACTCCCTTTGGGGATTCCCTCGTTCTGCTGGGGGACTTCAACGCCCATGTTGGTAGCGACAGTGAGACCTGGAAGGGTGTGATTGGGAGGAACGGCCCCCCCGATCTGAACCCGAGCGGTGCTCTGTTATTGGACTTCTGTGCTCGTTACGGATTGTCCATAACGAACACCATGTTCAAGCATAAGGGTGTCCATATGTGCACTTGGCACCAGGACACCCTAGGCCGCAGTTCGATGATTGACTTTGTAGTCGTGTCGTCGGACTTGCGGCCGCATGTCTTGGACACTCGGGTGAAGAGAGGGGCGGAGCTGTCAACTGATCACCACCTGGTGGTGAGTTGGCTCCGATGGTGGGGGAGGATGCCGGTCAGACCTGGCAGGCCCAAACGCATTGTGAGGGTCTGTTGGGAACGTCTGGCAGAGTCTCCTGTCAGAGAGAGTTTCAACTCACACCTCCGGGAGAGCTTCAACCATGTACCGGGGGAGGCGGGGGACATTGAGTCCGAGTGGGCCATGTTCCGTGCCTCCATTGTTAAGGCAGCTGACCGGAGCTGTGGCCGCAAGGTGGTCGGTGCCTGTCGGGGCGGCAATCCCCGAACCCGCTGGTGGACACCGGCGGTGAGGGACGCCGTCAAGCTGAAGAAGGAGTCCTATAGGTCCTTTTTGGCCTGTAGGACTCCGGAGGCAGCAGACAGGTATCGGCAGACCAAGCGGAGCGCAGCTAGGGCGGTCGCTGAGGTAAAAACCCGGACATGGGAGGAGTTCGGTGAGGCCATGGAAAAAGACTTCCGGACGGCTTCGAAGAGATTCTGGACCACCATCCGGCGTCTCAGGAGGGGGAAGCAGTGCGCCGTAAACACTGTGTACGGTGGGGACGGTGCGCTGCTGACCTCGACTCGGGACGTTGTGGATCGGTGGAAGGAATACTTCGAAGACCTACTCAATCCCACCAACACGCCTTCCGGTAAGGAAGCAGGGCCGGGGGACTCGGGTGTGGGCTCTCCTATCTCTGGGGCTGAGGTTGCCGAGGTGGTTAAAAAGCTCCTCGGTGGCAGGGCCCCGGGGGTGGATGAGATCCGGCCCGAGTTCCTCAAGGCCCTGGATGTTGTGGGGCTGTCATGGTTGACACGACTCTGCAGCATCGCGTGGACATCGGGGGCAGTGCCTCTGGATTGGCAGACTGGGGTGGTGGTCCCCCTTTTTAAGAAAGGGGACCGGAGGGTGTGTTCCAATTACAGGGGAATCACACTCCTCAGCCTCCCTGGTAAGGTCTATTCGGGGGTGCTGGAGAGGAGGGTCCGTCGGGTAGTTGAACCTCGGATTCAGGAGGAGCAGTGTGGTTTTCGTCCGGGCCATGGAACAGTGGACCAGCTCTACACCCTCTGCAGGATCTTTGAGGGTGCATGGGAGTTTGCCCAACCAGTCCACATGTGTTTTGTGGACTTGGAGAAGGCATTCGACCGTGTCCCTCGGGGGATCCTGTGGGGGGTTCTCCGGGAGTACGGGGTATCGGACCCCCTGATAAGGGCCGTCCGTTCCCTGTACGACCGGTGTCAGAGCTTGGTCCGCATCGCCGGTAGTAAGTCGGACTTGTTTCCAGTGAGGGTTGGACTCCGCCAGGGCTGCCCTTTGTCACCGATCCTGTTCATAATTTTTATGGACGGGATTTCTAGGCGCAGCCAGGGTGTGGAGGGGGTCCGGTTTGGTGACCTCAGGATTGGGTCACAGCTTTTTGCAGATGATGTGGTCCTGTTGGCTTCATCAGACCGTGACCTCCAACTCTCACTGGATCGGTTCGCAGCCGAGTGCAAAGCGGCCGGGATGAGAATCAGCACCTCCAAATCCGAGGCCATGGTCCTCAACCGGAAAAGGGTGGAGTGCACTCTTCGGGTCGGGGATGAGATTCTGCCTCAAGTGGAGGAGTTCAAGTACCTCGGGGTCTTGTTCACGAGTGAGGGAAGGATGGAACGGGAGATCGACAGGCGGATCGGTGCGGCGTCTGCAGTAATGCGGACTCTGCACAGATCCTTCGTGGTGAAGAGGGAGCTGAGCCGAAAGGCGAAGCTCTCGATTTACCAGTCGATCTTCGTTCCTACCCTCACCTATGGTCATGAGCTTTGGGTAGTGACCGAAAGAACAAGATCCCGGGTACAAGCGGCCGAAATGAGCTTCCTCCGTAGGGTGGCTGGGCTCTCCCTTAGAGATAGGGTGAGAAGCTCAGTCATCCGGAGGGAGCTCGGAGTAGACCCGCTGCTCCTCCGCGTCGAGAGGAGCCAGATGAGGTGGTTCGGGCATCTAATTAGGATGCCTCCCGGACGCCTCCCTGGTGAGGTGTTCAGGGCACGTCCCACCAGTAGGAGACCCCGGGGAAGACCCAGGACACGCTGGAGAGACTATGTCTCTCGGCTGGCCTGGGAACGCCTCGGGGTCCCCCGGGAAGAGCTGGACGAAGTGGCTGGGGAGAGGGAAGTCTGGGCTTCCCTGCTTAGGCTGCTGCCCCCGCGACCCGACCCCGGATAAGCAGAAGAAGATGGATGGATGGATGGACATAGATGTATGTCTATCTATCTATCTATCTATCTATCTATCTATCCAGGGCCGGCCCGTGGCATAGGCAGTATAGGCAAATGCTAAGGGCGCTGTCCATCCAGGGGGCGCCACAAATGGGGGAAGAAAAAAATGTAACTTCCACTATTCTTAAAACTACTTGGTATCATGTCTTAATATGAAGATAATAAGCCCACATTAATTTAACTGCATAGCCAATCCTGTTAAATAGGAATACTAATAATAATAATGATGACACGTTACTTTCCTAAGACGCCCCCCCCCCCCACTAATTAGACTGTACCTGCTACCTGGGGGAGGATGGTCATTTTTTAACGTGACCCCAAGGCAAGCTCGACAACAATATGTCAAAATGTCCCAAACTGTCTGGTGCCCAGGGGAGGAAAAAAAGAAAAGAAGAGGAGGAAAAACGAGACAAAGACAGAGGTAATGTTACAATAAAGATGATGTCATGACATTATTTGTGTGTTGCAGAACGACGATAACGTCGTTAACCATTAGCATAACATGGTTTGTTGTTAAACTGTTCGTTTTAACGCCAGTTAATCTTATGGAAGAGCCTAAGTTGTTATGGAAAATAGTAATGTAACTACTCCCACCTTACTTCCCAGCAAGCACATTTTGGTCTAAAAGACGTGTATCTATGGTAACCGGTGAAAAGACGTTGAAAATTGGTTGAAAAGTGAAAGTTTTTTTTACCGGCTATATGGAGACATTTATTCAACGTTCACATAGAAAAATAGAAAACATATTTCACCGGGAATTGCTGTATAAAAAAGTCCCAGCTTTAGTGTAAAGACATAACCTATATAGTTTCATATTTATGATATTTTATTCAACATTAAATGCTTTGAAATTATGTTTTTTTTAGACGTCATTTCACCTCCTCTCATTTATAGAAAACACGTCAAAATAATCAATACAATCTCTGTAGAAAGCTACAACTGAACTAATTATTAACCGACATCAAACAAATGTGTGTTTTGTGACACGTTGATGTTGTAACTGTTTTTAGACGGTTGAAAAGACGTTCAGACCTCATATCAACCTGTTTTTAACCGGAAATCAAACGTTTAAATTAGGGTTTGTGCTCGCTGGGTTTCCTCAGGGAAATGTGTAAATATTATATCTAATCAGCATTTTTATTAACATCTGGTTAGCTAAGGTTTTCTTAGCTTGTAATAGTCAATCAAAATGCTATTCCTTTTCCACCCTTTTATTATAGTTGTAAGCCTAGCTGTATGTTGTGTTACAGTTCATATTGTCTAAAGTGTGTTTATAGTGTTAAACATTACATCAGTGTTAAAGTGCACATCATTCATGTTATAGCATAACTTATCATTCCCACATTCTATATTATACTGCAGTTTACTGCTTCTTTGCATTCTGCTAATCAGTATTTTGTTGTAATGACAATAACATTGAATCTTATATAATGTGCATATCAGAAAAAGTACATTGTATATTATACAGTATAGTGAACATCATGTATCTCTTAGATTTTTCATTTATATTATTTCATTTCATTTTATTCTTGAAATCATATTATGTATCATATCATATTTATTATTAGACTGGTGTCACATACTCCCCTTCTCTCTTCAGATGCACTGTTGAGGTTTCTCAGTCCCACCCCTGCAAATCTTGGGCCACCTCCAGCATCAAGCGCTCCTCCTGTTGCCTCCACCTCAGCAGCACAACCCAGAAGTGATGCAGCAGCATGTCACTTGTTTACACTTTTTATTTTGTGGGTATTTAAATCTTATACTTTATGTAAGCTATTTATATTATATTTCATATATTAATTTCATATTTTTTTGTATTTCTTTCTAATTTGTTCTAAGTATTTTGATTGGGCAATTGCTTTCTTTAAATAAAAGAATGTCCAAGATAAAGCTATTCAGTTTCTTGTGAGTATGTACACCAGCAGTGGAATTTACTTCGATGCAAGGGGGGCGCCACCTAAAATCTTGCCTAGGGCGCCACATTGGTTAGGGCCGGGTCTGTATCTATCTATCTATCTATCTATCTATCCATCCATCATTGACTGCCACTTTATGAAACAGGATTATGACTATGATTCCGTCTGTATTGTGCATGTGAGTCTTGTTGGCAGTAATATATTCTTTCAGTTAAAAAATCAGACTTCATTTTAAAACAAATTTAAAATCACAGCAGCTCCATAACTACAATAAGAGCATGTCATAGATGTTGTGGGTCAAAATAAGATAAGAGATTTCTTTATTAGTCCCACAATAGGGAAATTTGCAGTGTTACAGCAGCAAGTGGACAGTAATGGAAGAGCATCAATAAGAAAGAATAAAGAACAATAGATAAGTACAAATAGTAAAGCATATAATTATATAATTACACAACATTTAACAGGCCAATTCTTCAAGAGATAGTATTAGCAATTCTAAAAGGCAGTTCCTCTTCAGAATGAAAGTCCTGAAAACATCTGTGCCAGTGATATTTGTGACTCCACAAAGCACCATAGTTTCTTCTTCACATTATCTTCACATGAAAAAATGGACAATTCACCCTTTCACATATAACATGAGAAATTTACTTGTGATGATCATTTACTGCATCATTTGCCCAAATGACATCAGAAGAGGTCTTAGGAATAAATTGTCAAAAGGTAACACACATTACTAGTTTTTTTTCCAGGAAAAGCAGACACTGATCATTTATATATGTTGTGTTTATTGTCAGAGGAGCAGAAGTCTTGCAGCTCATCTACAAGCGCTCACCTTGGTGAATACTCCCTCTTATAGCAAAGAGAAAGAAATACACTGCATAAAGTTAAATTTGAACCCACAGTGAAAACACATTTAAATCACATTTAAATACCCACTGTGACATGTCTCCATGGCACCCAGAGAGGGTGGTGACTGTCACTTTTACCCAAATCAGTGAGGATGACAATGGAGATTGTTAACACTTTTTGAAGCTGTATGATGGGCTCCTCACTGCCTGTTGGACCTTACTGTGGAATGGTATGAAACCCATAAAGACTCACTACTTTAATTGTAATGTCGCAGACTTAGAAGGATATTCACTGAAACTGATAGTTGTAGGGGTACATCTCCAACACCATGAAGTGTGGTCAGGCTGTTTTGCTAAATGTTGCACGTATCTGAAAAGAAATGGAATTGAAAATACAATGTTTTCTGCTGTTAAACTAGGATTATTTGATGAAGAAAATACATTTTTGGAAGTGCATTTATCCTCCCCGAAGAAGACTGAATGTGAGGAGATAGTAGTTAAAGGTCCCTTCCAGACATATTTCAAGACAAACAAAAATAGTCCGTAAGAAAGTCAGAATACCTTATACAAATTCTGAAATACTTATTCGCCCTGATTGAAAAAAAACTAAATCTATAAATATGCAAGTAGTGTTAATTTCACAAGCTTAACTGTTGAACACATGTCTCCATTTCACTGACAACTTTGTGCTCAATGTACTGACGACTAAAGTTTGCAAAGGGGTGGAAAATTTCCAGTAAATTTTCGGAAAGTTTCCGGTAAATTTCCATGGGAAATTAAGCTGGGAAATTTTGGAAATATTCCAAATTGGAAACTTTCCATGGGAATTATGGAAATGAATGGAAATTTATTTCAATTTAGGGTAATTTAGTGGAAAGGTATCATATATAAGCAAAAACATTTGTTTAGTTATAAGCAAAATAATACAATTAAAACAGATTTATTTATAAGTTGAACATGATCAAGTTGAACAATCAAACAGAACAAAAACATGAACGTGGAGTTATGCACAGTGCATGTAGGGGGCGTGGTCTCAGTATGCACATTGCATATGGGGGCGTGGCCTCAGTATGCAAAGTACATACAGGGGCGTGGTCTCAATATGTGCAGTGCATGTAGGGGGCGTGGTCTCAGTATGCACATTGCATGTATGGGGCGTGGTCTCACTATGCACAGTGTATGTAGGGGGCGTGGCCTCAGTATGCACAGTGCATGTAGGGGTGTGGTCTCAGTATGCACAGTGCATGTAGGGGCGTTGTCTCAGTATGCACAGTGCATGTAGGGGGCGTGGTCTCATTTTGCACAGTGCGTGTAGGGGGCGTTGTCTCAGTAGCCCTGCACTAAACAGTGTGCGATGTGAGCATGTGATAGCACAGATATTCAGCTGTACTGCATGATATCTGGTTGTTTTAGTCAGGATTATGCCAAAATATTATTTTACACAACTATATTTAAGTTCCCTAATAGGAACATACCTTCAGTTTAATAAATTCCCAGTTTATTCCTGTTAATTCCCGTTAATTCCCATGGAAAGTTTCCAAGTTTGAAAATTGACGGAATTTTGCAAACCTAGTCACCATAGTTACCACCAAAAGTGATATTTAATTATAAATGTGACTAAAATTATTAGTAGGCTTCCTTAAAATGCAGTCAGTTTTGTTGGTTGTTCTGCAAATAGATACCTGTTTTAGCTGCCCAATAAGTGTTTGCTGTATTATTAAATTGCATTTGCCAAATTAACCATGACTGAAATCTTAAGGATTACAACATAACTAATTTTTCCTTGCACATTGTTCCATTTCATGAATGTTTGAACTTCATGTGCAGAATGATGTATGAGTTAGATGGCTGTTTTCACATTAATTTGCTGAAGGGTGAACATTTCTCTGTACTCACCTTAAATCTCAGTTTCAGATTTGTGATATAACAAATTAGTTAATACTGAGTGGTGGTTCAGTATGCAATAAACACAGGTGTGATATATTTATGGCATATTTATAGATTTAGGATTTTTTAATCAGGGAGAATAAATATTCGCACCCGTATACAAACAGGGGCAGTCTGATTGGTCAATACTAGCCGGCCTTCTATTGGTTGACAGCTTTGATCCACAAAAAATCCAAGAGCAGAGCAGAGATCTGCGAGCACAAGTTCCCTGAGCACGAGAGGAAGAACTTGAGTTTGAGCGCAGGAAATCTGTGCGAGCAGCGTTGTAACCGAGTGCGAGGACACACTGTGAGCATGCGCAGAGCAAATTTGAGTGCGAGAGCAGAGTTTTGAGAGAAAATGTCACAAAATCTGAGCATGAAATCAATAAATACTGCTCTCAAATCCATTTAATATGCTCTTGAATTACAGTTTTTTTCTATTAGTTTGGCTCATTTCTTGAAACAGAAATTACATTCTCAAAACTCTAAGATCATTTGGCAGAACAGTCTTACAGTTCAGCACAACAACATAGTTCACTTGCAAAAGCTCATATCGCTCCCAAAACTGTTCACTCATGCTTCAATACTAAATTCCTTTCCCATATAAATAGTCAGTGCCACCAAAAGGCAAAAGATCCTTCTCAATTGCTTTGGCTCATTTCTCGAAACAGACTGGACGTTCTCAACACTCTTGGTGCTTGGTGCCAAAATGACCTGGATGGTTCAGCACAACACCATGGTTCACCTCCAAAAGCTCATATCGCTCCCAAAACAGTTCACTCATGTGTCAAAACTACATTTCTTTCTCATATAAACAGTCAGTGCCCCCAAAATGCATTGTCCCTTTGGCATTGTGTGAGCACTGCAAGTCAAAATGGTTAGATGTTTTGTCACTATGGCAGAGGACCATTGAAATATCCCTTATGTCCACCTCTCAGTCTTAGCACAGTCCTTCATTCACAGTGGTTACTGTACTAGTTGTTTTGTCTAGCTAACAGAATACAATTGTGTATAAAACTGAAAAAAGTAAAGAAAAAAAGGACTTTACGGTAAGAGTACCCTCCAAACACATTGCACTCATACTGCCAAGGAAATTGTAACCATTTTTATTCACACATAAAGTAACTTCCATACATCAGAGTTACTAAAAGAAAATGTATACAGCACAATATACTGTAATATAAACATATACACAAAAAACAAGGAAAATTATATGTAGCCTACAGTGCTGTAAATAAAGCCGGAGATTCAAAACTAACATTTCTTCACTGGTCGCTGTCCTCACCCTCCCTCTCCTGGCCATCATCCTCACCCTCCTGGCCATCCACATGCTGCTGTCTGTCTGGCCACAGATTCTTGTCCACATCACAGTGTATATTCTCCCTTGCGATGCAACGAAGGCAGAAACGGCATGCATGTCGCAACCATCCCCTGCACTGATCTCCTGTAATATCATCACTCGCAGCGTCCATTGCATGGAGCAAGGACCTCTGATTTTGAGTCTGATGCTCATACACTCTCCACCTCCAAGCGGAGAAAAACTCCTCAATAGGATTGAGGAAAGGAAAGTAAGGTGGTAGGAACACCATGACCATCCTTGGATGAGTAGTGAACCAGGCTCTGATGAGCGGGCCACGGTGGAAATTCACATTGTCCCACACAATTACATACTTTGGTAGGTGAGGCCCTACGAGACCTCTCTCATTTTCAGGGATCAAATCAGAGCCGATGGTTGATAACATGGTCTATAAGTGTGGCCCGAATTTCATCTGGAATAGCATGGTGTCTTCTTGCTCCTCGACCTCTTCCCCCTATTCTACCACCACGCACCCTTACTCCTCCTCCTCTTCTTCTTCCTCCTCTTCCTCGAGCAGGCAGTTGCCCTTGTTCATTTACTTGGCGAGGTGCCTCCATGTTCACAAATTGTACTAGTCCTGGTCAAGCTCTATATATACGTGTTTGGCAGCATTCACAATCATGGACAGCACCTGTCAGGTAACTAAACATATTGTTTGATTGGTCATCTGAGATGTGTGAAACTCCTCCTTCGTTAGTCAAGTTCTATTTTCACCTAACTGTCAATTACTGTAATCAATTGATCAAATGTTCCAAGAGATTCATATATGATATTCATGGTATTAGGTTCTTGACTTATTTTGACAATTGAACAGACTATTTTGCATGTGATGACTTATAGAATGAAATGATGCTGACATGTTTTGGAGAGAACAACCATCAGACTGAGAATCAATCAATCAGTTTAGATCAACAGGATCTATTCACTTGGAAAATGTGCTAAATGTAGGCTAACTGTGCTAACTGTAGGCTACCTGTACTTAATCATTTGCAAGGATGTACTAAGACATTTGCAAAGTGATGAAATCAATGAGAAATACAATTCTGTTGTGAACAATTGCCAAGTGGTTTGGAGGTTTGTCCATGTTGTTTTGAGAATGTAATTTCTGTTTCAAGAAATGAGCCAAACCAATGGGAAAAAACTGTAAGACAGGGAATAAACTCCATAGATAAAGACATAAATAGAACAAAAGGAACCCAGAAAACGTTTAGATGTGTTCAAGTCTTTATTTAGAGAAGTGCTTGTAGGGTTATATTATATTATATTAATTAATATTAATATTATTATCATTATATTATTATTATTACTATTACCATCACTATTATTATAATTATGTTGCTATTATCATTATATTATTATTATTATTATCATCACTATTATAATTATATTACTATCATCATTGAATTAGTCCCAGATAGCAGAGTCATTGAAACAATGTGAAATCAACATTGTTTTGTCAACGTTAAGTCACTGAAACAACGTTGAACCAGGGCCGTTTCAAGGAATTTGGGGGCCCCAAACAAAATGGACTTGGAGGCCCCCCTACCACCACTGCCTGCCGACGCCGACACCCCTGGACCACAGCAAAAAAACCTACGCCTCACCATCCCACCCCGCCCGCCCAAAGCCTACAGGAAACACAGCATAGACACACTGTTGAAGTTCAACCACACATTATATCAATAAAATATTTCTTAATAGTGCAAATACTGCTTACAAATGTTGCATATAGGCTACTGCACACATAGTATGTTTACTTATTTTATTTGAACATTTGCAATCAAATTGCAAATTCGGTATTAAATATAAAATCCAACATAGATAAAAGTACACACACACACACACATATAAGATTAACCTTTAAAAAATATGCAAATTATCTACATCTGCTGTTTGCGAGCCTTAGCTTCAGCAAAGGCAACCACAATGTCCTCCATGTCCAAAGACCGGCGAACATCACACTCAATTGACGTAACGGCCAATCCTGTGAGCCTCTCTTGGCTCATGGTAGATCTCATGTATGTCTTTATCAGCTTCAAAGCTGAAAAGCTCCTCTCACCTGAGGCCACAGTCACAGGGAGAGTCAGGAGTAGCTGCAAGGCAATGCTTAAATTACTGTAAAGATCCAGTAACTTTTTACTGTATATGTAGTTCAGCATGTCAAATGGGTAGGTGGCTACATGGTCTGGGAAGCCGAGTTAGCCGCCGAGTTAGCACATGAGCTAGCCACCGAGTTAGCCGCCGAATTAGCCGCCGAGATAGCCGCCGAGCTAGCAACTGTGGGGGGCCCCATTGAGGGGGATTCCGATAACAGTGTCGCTGCACTTTCCTGCATTGACCATCACAGCATTTAAAGGGACGCGCACACAGTTTGTTGTTGCATTCAATTCATAACCAGTCGTTGTCTGGGGGCCCCCGGCCAGCTCGGGGCCCAAGGCAATTGCTTGGTTTGCCTGTCCTGTTGCGACGGGCCTGCGTTGAACTCTGATGTTGATTCAACATCATTTTTGCACCCTCAATTAAAATTGAAATGTTGATTTTCTAACTGAAGATCAACAGAATTTCAATGGTATTTCAACTAACACAAATGTTGAAACAATGTTGAAATTTCAACCTAACTATAGATCAACCTGCTTTCAATGATATTTCAATATTAAATATAATAATATTAAGCTATAATAATTACTAAATATGCCTTTATAAAAATAGGCTAATAATACAAATCCTGCTTTATCTACAGTCAGGGTGTTATGGACATAGGCCTAAATATGATGGGCCTTATTAAACAGGTTTTTCTCTAATAGCAAATGACAATCCACACATTTTTTTTAAACAGTCATTTATTTAATCAATAAATTTCACAGCTTCTAAGGGCGTCCAATCCCTCCTGACTGGTCTGTGGTGAAATGCAGCCTCTTCTGATCTGCCTGAGAAAAGGTTAATTCGTTTGCAGTCCCCATTTGTAGTGTCAGGGCATCTAAAACAGAAAACACAAGCAAAACACAAACTGTCAGTTAAATAGCTGTTACTGTATATGTCATTGTGCAAGTGGTGTGCAGATTCAGATATTAAAAAGAAACAAAAATAAGGCATAAAGTACTTTAAAGACTTGCTTACTTGATAAATGATGTGGATCAATGATCTGTAAAAAGGACAAAAAAGGTTAAGTAAACAGCAATTTAACATTAATAACCAACCACAGTTGTGATAACTCTACAGCAAGTGTTTTTGTAACCAT
The DNA here is from genome assembly GCF_027409825.1 of Scomber japonicus. Taxonomy (NCBI): domain Eukaryota; kingdom Metazoa; phylum Chordata; class Actinopteri; order Scombriformes; family Scombridae; genus Scomber; species Scomber japonicus. The sequence continues at coordinate 3,837,782 of NC_070578.1, forward strand.
GGAAACACACAGCGTGTACGTGAATCTGCTGTTACTGTGCATGTATTGTGACTTTATCTTTAACTTATAATATTCAATAAGTTATAGTAATCATTATGCCGATTGTATCGGCTAGCTGTCATGTTGCTAGCGTAAATGCTAACTTCAGAAGAAAAGTAAACTTATCTTTTCTAATATCTCTGTAATTAACAAAATGGCTGCAAATTGGTCATATTTCTTTTAAATTGAGCGATAATATGGACTGTATGTATTCTCGATCGCTGATCCTAGATAACATTGTCCTCATACAGTTAAAAAGATAAGCTATCTTAGCGAGCTACGCTAATGCTAACGCTATGTATAAACTTCATCAATAATTTCACATCCTGTTTATTTAAAGCTAACATTTCCACGAAATAAACCGGTAGGCCTACATAAATGCTTGCTTTATAACTTCTGAGTGTTTATGAAGCGCTTGAATGAACTGCTGCGTGAATGTGTGTATTAGTATATTATACTTATAAATTATAACTTATAAATTAATGGTAATGGTAAGCATACAGCATACGAATGACTGCATATAATGCTGCACTACCGTTTGGAGATCGGTCGACATTTCAGTGAATAATTCTATTTTTAGACTGTAGAGTACCTCTTACCTCCTTAGACATACATGTACTACTGTCTCTGCTAACCCCGTACCAAGATGGCGGCGCTTTAGGCACGCCTCTCCACAGTCAATGCGGCGTCTACGTATATATGTCTATGCTCCTGCATGCCTCAGCATGCCTCGGCTGAAAGGTGGGGGAGGGGGAGATCAGCCTGCTCTGTGACTGTGTGAGGAGCATAGACTGTGGTGAGGAGCCAGCAGAGCAGGTGCGGGGGGAGGAGCCCCTCCCCTTGATGGGCCATTAATTAAGGCTGAGGTGAAGGCAGAAAGGACACCACAGTATTCTGCTCTTCTCTGCTCTGACTCTCAGCCATACAGCCTACACTGTTTAAAATAAGACCACATTTACATTTATCTCTGCACTTAACTATAAAATTAAAAAATGTCAACATTAAAATACGAATGTTAACATAAAAATAAAAAAGTTAACATTAAAATAAGAATATTATTAAAGTAAGACTTAACTATGTAACACCCAGTTTTCACTATATGTAAATCAGTAGGACGTTTTACTAAAGGAAAAGTAGTAACATTACACTGTACTCAGTTAAGTATTAGTGCTGAACATACTTTAAGTACCAAAACTATTCATGATGCAAAATATCCAATTTCAGAATAATTATATGATTATATTATAATTATTATGGATCAATGTGTAAAGTTGCAGCTGGTAAAGGCAGAGCTTTTAATGACTATAGAGCTGGGCTGAATTTCCCTCTGGGTATCAATATATTCTATATTGACCTATAATAGTACATAAACATGTATTCACTGATTATAGTGAAAATACTATATTTCCTCCTAAATTGCAATGGACTAGAAGAATAAAATAGCAGAATGTTCACTGGCCTTGTCTCTTTATTAATTGTGTTTTACGTTTCACCCACCTTACTGGAACTTGGAGATTTTGTCTACTTTTTGAATTTTTCCTCACCCTGCAATACATGCTGATCTTTACTGTTATATGTTTAACTTGTTAATTACT
>NC_070578.1:3894415-3911915 GCF_027409825.1 Scomber japonicus
TCTTTCTCAGCCTTGAGCAGGCTGAAAACCTGGCTGCGCAGCACCATGATATTTGACTATTATGAAAGCTCACAGTGACCCCTCTCAGAAAATAGTTCCGACGTCCATGAACACCTGATTCTGAATCTCTGTGCGTGATTTGTGTGACAATGGAACCAAATGGCCCATTAAGCCCAAACAAAAGGTTGAGCAATGATAATGCTAATAAGGTGGCTGGGCTTACCTCTTAAAGCATGCACTGAATAGACCTGGGTTAGCAGGTACAAATGCGCTGTATAATTGCACATAATCAAATACAGTCCTGTGGCCCGTTTTTGTCATTTCGTATTATTTATCTGAGCCTAAAAGTAAAATACGAAAAGCCTTTTTTTTTCGTTTTTTGTGTTAGATTCAAAACAAATATGACAATAATCAGTAGTCAGTAGGCTATTTAATTTTTTGATTTGATTCGATGAATTTTGGATGACCTGTCAGTAAAAAATCATAAAACATCAGAATGTGGGCTAGTTTGTGACAGAAGAGCTATCTCCTGGTCAAACCTTGTATTACAATGAATAGGTGGGTTTACAGGAAAAGATAGACACGCCCAGGAGAAGGAGGGGGTCCCTCCAGCTGCTGGAACTCAGCTGGAACTTGGCTGGGAGTCAGCTGCCATTCAGCTGGCATTCAGCTTGGAGGGGAACTTTGAAGTGGCTACTACTGTAGATAGATAGATAGATAGATAGATAGATAGATAGATAGATAGATAGATAAGTGGGGGTTGGTACAGCCTGAAGAGTCAAAAGGGGGTGGGGTGCATTCTCTGTACACTGAATGGAAAACCTGGCTGCACATGTTGCATCCTTACGCTCCCCTACCTGATGCTGTGACAGAGCTGCAGACAGGTGTTTTCCTTTATGGGTCGTGTTATCTCAGGGAAAGGTACAGGGGTGGTTTAAAGAGCAGTCAGTTTTGTTGGTTGTTCTACAAACAGATACCCAGTTGCCTGTTTTAGCTGCCTGATATGTGTTTGCTGTATTATTAAATTGCACTTGCCAAATTAACCAGGACTGAAATCTTAAGGATTACAACATAACATGAAAGTTTGTCTGTACTCTAAATCTCAGTTTCAGATTTGCACATACAGCAACTTGATTGGCTGAGCTCGACATGATCACGGACAGCAGATGGGTTAGATATTGGTCAAAAGTGTGAGGAATTGGGACAGAGAAGACGTACACGACGGAGGTGCAAGGATGACATGCAAATTCGTGAAGGGTTCTTCATTTTCTGACTTTTTTTTCACTTATTTACAAAAACTTATGAGGTTACAAATTACAAACTGGGGAAACAGTGAAGCTCAGTGGCACTTCAAGTGTCACTTTTCAAATACAAAATTTCACCTAAACTTACCATTTCCTCCACTGTGTCTGTTCACTGTTGAGCAGTTCGTGTACAGAGCTGCTTTATTTCAACAGTCTCCACAGACTGTCAAATAAAAACTCAACAATACATCTTTTAATGTGTTACTCTACTTTTCACATGTTAAAAGAAAGTCATTAAACTGAAATATACCATATTAATAACACACATTAACAGCTCATCTTGCTGCGGACAGTTTAAAAGTTCATACACACATAAAAATCAGGAGTGAACTGAACAGTGAAGCTCAGAAGTATAGAAACAAGCTGCAGTTTCTCCAATCAGCCACTGAGGGTCGCTGTCCGACCACTCTGTTGGAGGCATTCAGCGCCGGAGACCAGAGGTTCTTATTTGGTTTATTCATTTATTATTATATAAAATAGAATATATAGACACATACCAAAGCCAAAACACATTTAAATAAACAAGTCAAAAAGACACACTGTACCAAATCATTTAAAATAACCCTTGGATTTTATTAAAAGTTTTGAAGTAAAACCAGATCCTTAAACTCTACAGCTTTTACTTTAGTGCCATAATTCTTCCACTTTTTGTTTACAAGGTGAAGATGTTGGATCTGTGTTTGTTTTCTATGTGTTCCTCCACACTTCTACATAGTAGGTCACATATGGGACAATGAAGCAACAGTACTGTAGTGATGGTTGATTTGGAAGATCTTTGACTCAATTAATATGAAAAGATTACGAGAAATTAGAAATGAAAAGCATCCTTCTACTGAAACAGTACACACAGAACCTTTACATCTATCTATCAATTTATCTATCACCTCCATCATTTTAGAATCAATTAAAATCACAGCATTTTCTTTAAGCAATGCAAAATCACACTGAGCTCCATTACTACAGTAAGAGTATGTCAACGATGTTTTCAGGTCAAAGGTCATTATGTGAGTGATGGCACCCAGGTTAATTATGAGGCTAAATGATTATTAAAGGTAGAATATGTAGAATGAGCAGAACAACGCCATCTAATGTCTCGAGATCGTAGTCGCAACAACCAAAAAGTAATTCCAGCAGTCGGGTTGCCAGGTCCGGTGCCGGATTTTATTTTAGCTCTATCTCTGTAAATGTACCACTTTATCCACATGTCTAACCTTTTTAGGCGAGAAAGTATCCCTTTAGATGCACAATGTCACGCTAATTTGTCCAAATAACATCTGCTTAAAGTTTTGTTCCTGCGAATTCGGAGCCACTCAAGTTAGCCGTAGCGAGTAGCGCATTTCCGGTCATTTTCACAAAATAAAACACCCGTTGCCTTTTATTATTAAGAAAACCATAACGATAGAGTTGGTGCTTTTATTTTGAAAACAGGAAGCGAACATACCCTCGCTGTAACTGACGCTGTAAAGGACTTCTCTTATTATAATGTCTCTGCTTGAAACCACCGAGGTACATTACATTGTAACGCCAGTGGGAGTAGCAGTTAAACCTGGGGAGCGTACCTATGTTCCCCGGGTCCTATGTTCCCCGATCGCGGCTAACTCGGTTGCTAGCTCGGAGGCTAACTCGGCTGCTAATTCAGCTGCTAGCTCGGCTGCTAACTCGGCGGCTAACTCATCTGCTAACTCGGCGAATAACGCAGCTAACTGGTTAACTGTAGACGGGATCATCCCTATGTTCCCCGGTCACATACAAAGCGGGGAACATAGCACTCGGGGAACATAGGGATGATCCCCTAATTATGTAGCAATACAGTCATACTGCACATCAAATTAAATAGGAAAAACTCCGCTACAAGCACGTCATTTTTACACACACCAAACACAACTCAAACACCAAGCATATTAATGATCAAATATCAAAATCCGAATAGCGTCAGAAAGTCAACCCACTCTCCACATTTCCATTGCTACCATTTTGATACTTCATGGTACACAAACAAATAGCATCTCATATGAAAGCTAAGACCCTGGCGAGTTCGACAGTAGCCTACCACTATTATTGCGCTAAAAACTCAGTGAACCAGCAGCCAAAGAATACAAAGGTAAACAACCACTTATTTACAGCGACTAACATATATTCTGTCTTACCTTCGAAGTTTTGTGATGAAAAGTTGTACTTGAGAGCAAAAAACGCTGGTTTTAGTGAGTCCAACACGGCTCTGCTTGTTTACAACTCCATTTCACCCAGTGCCAGCCTACAGTAGCTGCGCCGGAACAACAGACAACCCTGGCAACCCGCAACTCCGGCCGCTGGTACAATGTACACAGAACGTGTCAGAACGTCATTGTCGAACCCGTCAAAAAATTTTAAAATGATTAATTCAGACTACTTTTTTTTTTTATGGAAAAGCAATACTTTCATTCTGTACCCCTCAAAACACCCCGTGGCTGTATTATTTAAAAAAATATATATATAGCTTTTAATAAATATTCTACATATTCAACCTTTAATTCTCAAATCTTTACTTTGAAAGGAACTGGGAGAACTTCACACACACACACACACACACACACACACACACACACACACACACACACACACATCTAAGAATCCTAACACACTCTAAATCCTACATAATGCAGAACTGTTTCTGTTTAGAAAACAGCCTTTATTTGCTTAACACACATAGATGTATCCCCTCCCCGAGCTACTACCTTACCGTGGTGGAGGGGTTTGCGTGTCCCAATGACCCCAGGAGCTCAGTTGTCGGGGGCTTTATGCCCCTGGTAGGGTCTCCCATGGCAAACAGGTCCCGGGGGAGGGGCCAGACAAAAGGTAGCTCAAAAGACCCCAATGACGAGCAAGATAGTTGGTCTTTCGTGTCCCTTGCCCGGACGCGGGTCACCGGGGCCCCCCCCTGGAGCCAGGCCTGGGGGTGGGGCTCGGAGGCGAGCACTTGGTGGCCGGGCCTTCACCCATGGGGCCTGGCCGGGCACAGCCCGAAAAAGGGACATGGGACCCCTCTCCCACAGACCCACCACCAGTGAGAGGGGCCAAAGGGGTCGGGTGTGTAGTGAGCTGGGCGGCAGCCAAAGGCGGGGACCTTGGCGGTCCGATCCTCGGCTGCAGAAACTAGCTCTAGGGACGTGGAACGTCACTTCTCTGGTGGGGAAGGAGCCTGAGCTGGTGCGTGAGGTTGAGAAGTTCCGGCTAGATATAGTCGGCCTCACCTCGACGCACAGCAAGGGCTCTGGAACCAGTCTCCTCGAGAGGGGTTGGACTCTCGTCCACTCTGGAGTTGCCACTGGTGTCAGGCGCTGGGCAGGGGTGGCAATACTTATTGCCCCCCGGCTTGGTGCCTGTATGTTGGAGTTTACCCCGGTAGACGAGAGGGTGGCCTCCCTCCGCCTTCGGGTGGGGGGACGGATCCTGACTGTTGTTTGTGCCTATGGTCCGAACAGCAGCTCAGAGTATCCAGCCTTTTTGGACTCCTTGGAGGGGGTGCTGGAAAACACTCCCTTTGGGGATTCCCTCGTTCTGCTGGGGGACTTCAACGCCCATGTTGGTAGCGACAGTGAGACCTGGAAGGGTGTGATTGGGAGGAACGGCCCCCCTGATCTGAACCCGAGCGGTGTTCTGTTATTGGACTTCTGTGCTCGTTACGGATTGTCCATAACGAACACCATGTTCAAGCATAAGGGTGTCCATATGTGCACTTGGCACCAGGACACCCTAGGCCGCAGTTCGATGATTGACTTTGTAGTCGTGTCGTCGGACTTGCGGCCGCATGTCTTGGACACTCGGGTGAAGAGAGGGGCGGAGCTGTCAACTGATCACCACCTGGTGGTGAGTTGGCTCCGATGGTGGGGGAGGATGCCGGTCAGACCTGGCAGGCCCAAACGCATTGTGAGGGTCTGTTGGGAACGTCTGGCAGAGTCTCCTGTCAGAGAGAGTTTCAACTCACACCTCCGGGAGAGCTTCAACCATGTACCGGGGGAGGCGGGGGACATTGAGTCCGAGTGGGCCATGTTCCGTGCCTCCATTGTTAAGGCGGCTGACCGGAGCTGTGGCCGCAAGGTGGTCGGTGCCTGTCGGGGCGGCAATCCCCGAACCCGCTGGTGGACACCGGCGGTGAGGGACGCCGTCAAGCTGAAGAAGGAGTCCTATAGGTCCTTTTTGGCCTGTAGGACTCCGGAGGCAGCAGACAGGTACCGGCAGACCAAGCGGAGCGCAGCTAGGGCGGTCGCTGAGGTAAAAACCCGGACATGGGAGGAGTTCGTTGAGGCCATGGAAAAAGACTTCCGGACGGCTTCGAAGAGATTCTGGACCACCATCCGGCGTCTCAGGAGGGGGAAGCAGTGCGCCGTAAACACTGTGTACGGTGGGGACGGTGCGCTGCTGACCTCGACTCGGGACGTTGTGGATCGGTGGAAGGAATACTTCGAAGACCTACTCAATCCCACCAACACGCCTTCCGGTAAGGAAGCAGGGCCGGGGGACTCGGGTGTGGGCTCTCCTATCTCTGGGGCTGAGGTTGCCGAGGTGGTTAAAAAGCTCCTCGGTGGCAGGGCCCCGGGGGTGGATGAGATCCGGCCCGAGTTCCTCAAGGCCCTGGATGTTGTGGGGCTGTCATGGTTGACACGACTCTGCAGCATCGCGTGGACATCGGGGGCAGTGCCTCTGGATTGGCAGACTGGGGTGGTGGTCCCCCTTTTTAAGAAAGGGGACCGGAGGGTGTGTTCCAATTACAGGGGAATCACACTCCTCAGCCTCCCTGGTAAGGTCTATTCGGGGGTGCTGGAGAGGAGGGTCCGTCGGGTAGTTGAACCTCGGATTCAGGAGGAGCAGTGTGGTTTTCGTCCGGGCCATGGAACAGTGGACCAGCTCTACACCCTCTGCAGGATCTTTGAGGGTGCATGGGAGTTTGCCCAACCAGTCCACATGTGTTTTGTGGACTTGGAGAAGGCATTCGACCGTGTCCCTCGGGGGATCCTGTGGGGGGTTCTCCGGGAGTACGGGGTATCGGACCCCCTGATAAGGGCCGTCCGTTCCCTGTACGACCGGTGTCAGAGCTTGGTCCGCATCGCCGGTAGTAAGTCGGACTTGTTTCCAGTGAGGGTTGGACTCCGCCAGGGCTGCCCTTTGTCACCGATCCTGTTCATAATTTTTATGGACGGGATTTCTAGGCGCAGCCAGGGTGTGGAGGGGGTCCGGTTTGGTGACCTCAGGATTGGGTCACTGCTTTTTGCAGATGATGTGGTCCTGTTGGCTTCATCAGACCGTGACCTCCAACTCTCACTGGATCGGTTCGCAGCCGAGTGCAAAGCGGCCGGGATGAGAATCAGCACCTCCAAATCCGAGGCCATGGTCCTCAACCGGAAAAGGGTGGAGTGCACTCTTCGGGTCGGGGATGAGATTCTGCCTCAAGTGGAGGAGTTCAAGTACCTCGGGGTCTTGTTCACGAGTGAGGGAAGGATGGAACGGGAGATCGACAGGCGGATCGGTGCGGCGTCTGCAGTAATGCGGACTCTGCACAGATCCGTCGTGGTGAAGAGGGAGCTGAGCCGAAAGGCGAAGCTCTCGATTTACCAGTCGATCTTCGTTCCTACCCTCACCTATGGTCATGAGCTTTGGGTAGTGACCGAAAGAACAAGATCCCGGGTACAAGCGGCCGAAATGAGCTTCCTCCGTAGGGTGGCTGGGCTCTCCCTTAGAGATAGGGTGAGAAGCTCAGTCATCCGGAGGGAGCTCGGAGTAGACCCGCTGCTCCTCCGCGTCGAGAGGAGCCAGATGAGGTGGTTCGGGCATCTAATTAGGATGCCTCCCGGACGCCTCCCTGGTGAGGTGTTCAGGGCACGTCCCACCAGTAGGAGACCCCGGGGAAGACCCAGGACACGCTGGAGAGACTATGTCTCTCGGCTGGCCTGGGAACGCCTCGGGGTCCCCCGGGAAGAGCTGGACGAAGTGGCTGGGGAGAGGGAAGTCTGGGCTTCCCTGCTTAGGCTGCTGCCCCCGCGACCCGACCCCGGATAAGCAGAAGAAGATGGATGGATGGATGGACATAGATGTATGTCTATCTATCTATCTATCTATCTATCTATCTATCCAGGGCCGGCCCGTGGCATAGGCAGTATAGGCAAATGCTAAGGGCGCTGTCCATCCAGGGGGCGCCACAAATGGGGGAAGAAAAAAATGTAACTTCCACTATTCTTAAAACTACTTGGTATCATGTCTTAATATGAAGATAATAAGCCCACATTAATTTAACTGCATAGCCAATCCTGTTAAATAGGAATACTAATAATAATAATGATGACACGTTACTTTCCTAAGACGCCCCCCCCCCCCCCCACTAATTAGACTGTACCTGCTACCTGGGGGAGGATGGTCATTTTTTAACGTGACCCCAAGGCAAGCTCGACAACAATATGTCAAAATGTCCCAAACTGTCTGGTGCCCAGGGGAGGAAAAAAAGAAAAGAAGAGGAGGAAAAACGAGACAAAGACAGAGGTAATGTTACAATAAAGATGATGTCATGACATTATTTGTGTGTTGCAGAACGACGATAACGTCGTTAACCATTAGCATAACATGGTTTGTTGTTAAACTGTTCGTTTTAACGCCAGTTAATCTTATGGAAGAGCCTAAGTTGTTATGGAAAATAGTAATGTAACTACTCCCACCTTACTTCCCAGCAAGCACATTTTGGTCTAAAAGACGTGTATCTATGGTAACCGGTGAAAAGACGTTGAAAATTGGTTGAAAAGTGAAAGTTTTTTTTACCGGCTATATGGAGACATTTATTCAACGTTCACATAGAAAAATAGAAAACATATTTCACCGGGAATTGCTGTATAAAAAAGTCCCAGCTTTAGTGTAAAGACATAACCTATATAGTTTCATATTTATGATATTTTATTCAACATTAAATGCTTTGAAATTATGTTTTTTTTAGACGTCATTTCACCTCCTCTCATTTATAGAAAACACGTCAAAATAATCAATACAATCTCTGTAGAAAGCTACAACTGAACTAATTATTAACCGACATCAAACAAATGTGTGTTTTGTGACACGTTGATGTTGTAACTGTTTTTAGACGGTTGAAAAGACGTTCAGACCTCATATCAACCTGTTTTTAACCGGAAATCAAACGTTGAAATTAGGGTTTGTGCTCGCTGGGTTTCCTCAGGGAAATGTGTAAATATTATATCTAATCAGCATTTTTATTAACATCTGGTTAGCTAAGGTTTTCTTAGCTTGTAATAGTCAATCAAAATGCTATTCCTTTTCCACCCTTTTATTATAGTTGTAAGCCTAGCTGTATGTTGTGTTATAGTTCATATTGTCTAAAGTGTGTTTATAGTGTTAAACATTACATCAGTGTTAAAGTGCACATCATTCATGTTATAGCATAACTTATCATTCCCACATTCTATATTATACTGCAGTTTACTGCTTCTTTGCATTCTGCTAATCAGTATTTTGTTGTAATGACAATAACATTGAATCTTATATAATGTGCATATCAGAAAAAGTACATTGTATATTATACAGTATAGTGAACATCATGTATCTCTTAGATTTTTCATTTATATTATTTCATTTCATTTTATTCTTGAAATCATATTATGTATCATATCATATTTATTATTAGACTGGTGTCACATACTCCCCTTCTCTCTTCAGATGCACTGTTGAGGTTTCTCAGTCCCACCCCTGCAAATCTTGGGCCACCTCCAGCATCAAGCGCTCCTCCTGTTGCCTCCACCTCAGCAGCACAACCCAGAAGTGATGCAGCAGCATGTCACTTGTTTACACTTTTTATTTTGTGGGTATTTAAATCTTATACTTTATGTAAGCTATTTATATTATATTTCATATATTAATTTCATATTTTTTTGTATTTCTTTCTAATTTGTTCTAAGTATTTTGATTGGGCAATTGCTTTCTTTAAATAAAAGAATGTCCAAGATAAAGCTATTCAGTTTCTTGTGAGTATGTACACCAGCAGTGGAATTTACTTCGATGCAAGGGGGGCGCCACCTAAAATCTTGCCTAGGGCGCCACATTGGTTAGGGCAGGGTCTGTATCTATCTATCTATCTATCTATCTATCCATCCATCATTGACTGCCACTTTATGAAACAGGATTATGACTATGATTCCGTCTGTATTGTGCATGTGAGTCTTGTTGGCAGTAATATATTCTTTCAGTTAAAAAATCAGACTTCATTTTAAAACAAATTTAAAATCACAGCAGCTCCATAACTACAATAAGAGCATGTCATAGATGTTGTGGGTCAAAATAAGATAAGAGATTTCTTTATTAGTCCCACAATAGGGAAATTTGCAGTGTTACAGCAGCAAGTGGACAGTAATGGAAGAGCATCAATAAGAAAGAATAAAGAACAATAGATAAGTACAAATAGTAAAGCATATAATTATATAATTACACAACATTTAACAGGCCAATTCTTCAAGAGATAATATTAGCAATTCTAAAAGGCAGTTCCTCTTCAGAATGAAAGTCCTGAAAACATCTGTGCCAGTGATATTTGTGACTCCACAAAGCACCATAGTTTCTTCTTCACATTATCTTCACATGAAAAAATGGACAATTCACCCTTTCACATATAACATGAGAAATTTACTTGTGATGATCATTTACTGCATCATTTGCCCAAATGACATCAGAAGAGGTCTTAGGAATAAATTGTCAAAAGGTAACACACATTACTATTTTTTTTTTCCAGGAAAAGCAGACACTGATCATTTATATATGTTGTGTTTATTGTCAGAGGAGCAGAAGTCTTGCAGCTCATCTACAAGCGCTCACCTTGGTGAATACTCCCTCTTATAGCAAAGAGAAAGAAATACACTGCATAAAGTTAAATTTGAACCCACAGTGAAAACACATTTAAATCACATTTAAATACCCACTGTGACATGTCTCCATGGCACCCAGAGAGGGTGGTGACTGTCACTTTTACCCAAATCAGTGAGGATGACAATGGAGATTGTTAACACTTTTTGAAGCTGTATGATGGGCTCCTCACTGCCTGTTGGACCTTACTGTGGAATGGTATGAAACCCATAAAGACTCACTACTTTAATTGTAATGTCGCAGACTTAGAAGGATATTCACTGAAACTGATAGTTGTAGGGGTACATCTCCAACACCATGAAGTGTGGTCAGGCTGTTTTGCTAAATGTTGCACGTATCTGAAAAGAAATGGAATTGAAAAGACAATGTTTTCTGCTGTTAAACTAGGATTATTTGATGAAGAAAATACATTTTTGGAAGTGCATTTATCCTCCCCGAAGAAGACTGAATGTGAGGAGATAGTAGTTAAAGGTCCCTTCCAGACATATTTCAAGACAAACAAAAATAGTCCGTAAGAAAGTCAGAATACCTTATACAAATTCTGAAATACTTATTCGCCCTGATTGAAAAAAAACTAAATCTATAAATATGCAAGTAGTGTTAATTTCACAAGCTTAACTGTTGAACACATGTCTCCATTTCACTGACAACTTTGTGCTCAATGTACTGACGACTAAAGTTTGCAAAGGGGTGGAAAATTTCCAGTAAATTTTCGGAAAGTTTCCGGTAAATTTCCATGGGAAATTAAGCTGGGAAATTTTGGAAATATTCCAAATTGGAAACTTTCCATGGGAATTATGGAAATGAATGGAAATTTATTTCAATTTAGGGTAATTTAGTGGAAAGGTATCATATATAAGCAAAAACATTTGTTTAGTTATAAGCAAAATAATACAATTAAAACAGATTTATTTATAAGTTGAACATGATCAAGTTGAACAATCAAACAGAACAAAAACATGAACGTGGAGTTATGCACAGTGCATGTAGGGGGCGTGGTCTCAGTATGCACATTGCATATGGGGGCGTGGCCTCAGTATGCAAAGTACATACAGGGGCGTGGTCTCAATATGTGCAGTGCATATAGGGGGCGTGGTCTCAGTATGCACATTGCATGTATGGGGCGTGGTCTCACTATGCACAGTGTATGTATGGGGCGTGGCCTCAGTATGCACAGTGCATGTAGGGGTGTGGTCTCAGTATGCACAGTGCATGTAGGGGCGTTGTCTCAGTATGCACAGTGCATGTAGGGGGCGTGGTCTCATTTTGCACAGTGCGTGTAGGGGGCGTTGTCTCAGTAGCCCTGCACTAAACAGTGTGCGATGTGAGCATGTGATAGCACAGATATTCAGCTGTACTGCATGATATCTGGTTGTTTTAGTCAGGATTATGCCAAAATATTATTTTACACAACTATATTTAAGTTCCCTAATAGGAACATACCTTCAGTTTAATAAATTCCCAGTTTATTCCTGTTAATTCCCGTTAATTCCCATGGAAAGTTTCCAAGTTTGAAAATTGACGGAATTTTGCAAACCTAGTCACCATAGTTACCACCAAAAGTGATATTTAATTATAAATGTGACTAAAATTATTAGTAGGCTTCCTTAAAATGCAGTCAGTTTTGTTGGTTGTTCTGCAAATAGATACCTGTTTTAGCTGCCCAATAAGTGTTTGCTGTATTATTAAATTGCATTTGCCAAATTAACCATGACTGAAATCTTAAGGATTACAACATAACTAATTTTTCCTTGCACATTGTTCCATTTCATGAATGTTTGAACTTCATGTACAGAATGATGTATGAGTTAGATGGCTGTTTTCACATTAATTTGCTGAAGGGTGAACATTTCTCTGTACTCACCTTAAATCTCAGTTTCAGATTTGTGATATAACAAATTAGTTAATACTGAGTGGTGGTTCAGTATGCAATAAACACAGGTGTGATATATTTATGGCATATTTATAGATTTAGGATTTTTTAATCAGGGAGAATAAATATTCGCACCCGTATACAAACAGGGGCAGTCTGATTGGTCAATACTAGCCGGCCTTCTATTGGTTGACAGCTTTGATCCACAAAAAATCCAAGAGCAGAGCAGAGATCTGCGAGCACAAGTTCCCTGAGCACGAGAGGAAGAACTTGAGTTTGAGCGCAGGAAATCTGTGCGAGCAGCGTTGTAACCGAGTGCGAGGACACACTGTGAGCATGCGCAGAGCAAATTTGAGTGCGAGAGCAGAGTTTTGAGAGAAAATGTCACAAAATCTGAGCATGAAATCAATAAATACTGCTCTCAAATCCATTTAATATGCTCTTGAATTACAGTTTTTTTCTATTAGTTTGGCTCATTTCTTGAAACAGAAATTACATTCTCAAAACTCTAAGATCATTTGGCAGAACAGTCTTACAGTTCAGCACAACAACATAGTTCACTTGCAAAAGCTCATATCTCTCCCAAAACTGTTCACTCATGCTTCAATACTAAATTCCTTTCCCATATAAATAGTCAGTGCCACCAAAAGGCAAAAGATCCTTCTCAATTGCTTTGGCTCATTTCTCGAAACAGACTGGACGTTCTCAACACTCTTGGTGCTTGGTGCCAAAATGACCTGGATGGTTCAGCACAACACCATGGTTCACCTCCAAAAGCTCATATCGCTCCCAAAACAGTTCACTCATGTGTCAAAACTACATTTCTTTCTCATATAAACAGTCAGTGCCCCCAAAATGCATTGTCCCTTTGGCATTGTGTGAGCACTGCAAGTCAAAATGGTTAGATGTTTTGTCACTATGGCAGAGGACCATTGAAATATCCCTTATGTCCACCTCTCAGTCTTAGCACAGTCCTTCATTCACAGTGGTTACTGTACTAGTTGTTTTGTCTAGCTAACAGAATACAATTGTGTATAAAACTGAAAAAAGTAAAGAAAAAAAGGACTTTACGGTAAGAGTACCCTCCAAACACATTGCACTCATACTGCCAAGGAAATTGTAACCATTTTTATTCACACATAAAGTAACTTCCATACATCAGAGTTACTAAAAGAAAATGTATACAGCACAATATACTGTAATATAAACATATACACAAAAAACAAGGAAAATTATATGTAGCCTACAGTGCTGTAAATAAAGCCGGAGATTCAAAACTAACATTTCTTCACTGGTCGCTGTCCTCACCCTCCCTCTCCTGGCCATCATCCTCACCCTCCTGGCCATCCACATGCTGCTGTCTGTCTGGCCACAGATTCTTGTCCACATCACAGTGTATATTCTCCCTTGCGATGCAACGAAGGCAGAAACGGCATGCATGTCGCAACCATCCCCTGCACTGATCTCCTGTAATATCATCACTCGCAGCGTCCATTGCATGGAGCAAGGACCTCTGATTTTGAGTCTGATGCTCATACACTCTCCACCTCCAAGCGGAGAAAAACTCCTCAATAGGATTGAGGAAAGGAAAGTAAGGTGGTAGGAACACCATGACCATCCTTGGATGAGTAGTGAACCAGGCTCTGATGAGCGGGCCACGGTGGAAATTCACATTGTCCCACACAATTACATACTTTGGTAGGTGAGGCCCTACGAGACCTCTCTCATTTTCAGGGATCAAATCAGAGCCGATGGTTGATAACATGGTCTATAAGTGTGGCCCGAATTTCATCTGGAATAGCATGGTGTCTTCTTGCTCCTCGACCTCTTCCCCCTATTCTACCACCACGCACCCTTACTCCTCCTCCTCTTCTTCTTCCTCCTCTTCCTCGAGCAGGCAGTTGCCCTTGTTCATTTACTTGGCGAGGTGCCTCCATGTTCACAAATTGTACTAGTCCTGGTCAAGCTCTATATATACGTGTTTGGCAGCATTCACAATCATGGACAGCACCTGTCAGGTAACTAAACATATTGTTTGATTGGTCATCTGAGATGTGTGAAACTCCTCCTTCGTTAGTCAAGTTCTATTTTCACCTAACTGTCAATTACTGTAATCAATTGATCAAATGTTCCAAGAGATTCATATATGATATTCATGGTATTAGGTTCTTGACTTATTTTGACAATTGAACAGACTATTTTGCATGTGATGACTTATAGAATGAAATGATGCTGACATGTTTTGGAGAGAACAACCATCAGACTGAGAATCAATCAATCAGTTTAGATCAACAGGATCTATTCACTTGGAAAATGTGCTAAATGTAGGCTAACTGTGCTAACTGTAGGCTACCTGTACTTAATCATTTGCAAGGATGTACTAAGACATTTGCAAAGTTATGAAATCAATGAGAAATACAATTCTGTTGTGAACAATTGCTAAGTGGTTTGGAGGTTTGTCCATGTTGTTTTGAGAATGTAATTTCTGTTTCAAGAAATGAGCCAAACCAATGGGAAAAAACTGTAAGACAGGGAATAAACTCCATAGATAAAGACATAAATAGAACAAAAGGAACCCAGAAAACGTTTAGATGTGTTCAAGTCTTTATTTAGAGAAGTGCTTGTAGGGTTATATTATATTATATTAATTCATATTCATATTATTATCATTATATTATTATTATTACTATTATCATCACTATTATTATAATTATGTTGCTATTATCATTATATTATTATTATTATTATCATCACTATTATAATTATATTACTATCATCATTGAATTAGTCCCAGATAGCAGAGTCATTGAAACAATGTTAAATCAACATTGTTTTGTCAACGTTAAGTCACTGAAACAACGTTGAACCAGGGCCGTTTCAAGGAATTTGGGGGCCCCAAACAAAATGGACTTGGAGGCCCCCCTACCACCACCGCCTGCCGACGCCGACACCCCTGGACCACAGCAAAAAAACCTACGCCTCACCATCCCACCCCGCCCGCCCAAAGCCTACAGGAAACACAGCATAGACACACTGTTGAAGTTCAACCACACATTATATCAATAAAATATTTCTTAATAGTGCAAATACTGCTTACAAATGTTGCATATAGGCTACTGCACACATAGTATGTTATGTCTTATTTTATTTGAACATTTGCAATCAAATTGCAAATTCGGTATTAAATATAAAATCCAACATAGATAAAAGTACACACACACACACACATATAAGATTAACCTTTAAAAAATATGCAAATTATCTACATCTGCTGTTTGCGAGCCTTAGCTTCAGCAAAGGCAACCACAATGTCCTCCATGTCCAAAGACCGGCGAACATCACACTCAATTGACGTAACGGCCAATCCTGTGAGCCTCTCTTGGCTCATGGTAGATCTCATGTATGTCTTTATCAGCTTCAAAGCTGAAAAGCTCCTCTCACCTGAGGCCACAGTCACAGGGAGAGTCAGTAGTAGCTGCAAGGCAATGCTTAAATTACTGTAAAGATCCAGTAACTTTTTACTGTATATGTAGTTCAGCATGTCAAATGGGTAGGTGGCTACATGGTCTGGGAAGCCGAGTTAGCCGCCGAGTTAGCACATGAGCTAGCCACCGAGTTAGCCGCCGAGCTATCCGCCGAATTAGCCGCCGAGATAGCCGCCGAGCTAGCAACTGTGGGGGGCCCCATTGAGGGGGATTCCGATAACAGTGTCGCTGCACTTTCCTGCATTGACCATCACAGCATTTAAAGGGACGCGCACACAGTTTGTTGTTGCATTCAATTCATAACCAGTCGTTGTCTGGGGGCCCCCGGCCAGCTCGGGGCCCAAGGCAATTGCTTGGTTTGCCTGTCCTGTTGCGACGGGCCTGCGTTGAACTCTGATGTTGATTCAACATCATTTTTGCACCCTCAATTAAAATTGAAATGTTGATTTTCTAACTGAAGATCAACAGAATTTCAATGGTATTTCAACTAACACAAATGTTGAAACAATGTTGAAATTTCAACCTAACTATAGATCAACCTGCTTTCAATGATATATCAATATTAAATATAATAATATTAAGCTATAATAATTACTAAATATGCCTTTATAAAAATAGGCTAATAATACAAATCCTGCTTTATCTACAGTCAGGGTGTTATGGACATAGGCCTAAATATGATGGGCCTTATTAAACAGGTTTTTCTCTAATAGCAAATGACAATCCACACATTTTTTTTAAACAGTCATTTATTTAATCAATAAATTTCACAGCTTCTAAGGGCGTCCAATCCCTCCTGACTGGTCTGTGGTGAAATGCAGCCTCTTCTGATCTGCCTGAGAAAAGGTTAATTCGTTTGCAGTCCCCATTTGTAGTGTCAGGGCATCTAAAACAGAAAACACAAGCAAAACACAAACTGTCAGTTAAATAGCTGTTACTGTATATGTCATTGTGCAAGTGGTGTGCAGATTCAGATATTAAAAAGAAACAAAAATAAGGCATAAAGTACTTTAAAGACTTGCTTACTTGATAAATGATGTGGATCAATGATCTGTAAAAAGGACAAAAAAGGTTAAGTAAACAGCAATTTAACATTAACAACCAACCACAGTTCTGATAACTCTACAGCAAGTGTTTTTGTAACCATGGAAACACACAGCGTGTACGTGAATCTGCTGTTACTGTGCATGTATTGTGACTTTATCTTTAACTTATAATATTCAATAAGTTATAGTAATCATTATGCCGATTGTATCGGCTAGCTGTCATGTTGCTAGCGTAAATGCTAACTTCAGAAGAAAAGTAAACTTATCTTTTCTAATATCTCTGTAATTAACAAAATGGCTGCAAATTGGTCATATTTCTTTTAAATTGAGCGATAATATGGACTGTATGTATCCTCGATCGCTGATCCTAGATAACATTGTCCTCATACAGTTAAAAAGATAAGCTATCTTAGCGAGCTACGCTAATGCTAACGCTATGTATAAACTTCATCAATAATTTCACATCCTGTTTATTTAAAGCTAACATTTCCACGAAATAAACCGGTAGGCCTACATAAATGCTTGCTTTATAACTTCTGAGTGTTTATGAAGCGCTTGAATGAACTTGCTGTGGTGCTGCGTGAATGTGTGTATTAGTATATTATACTTATAAATTATAACTTATAAATTAATGGTAATGGTAAGCATACAGCATACGAATGACTGCATATAATGCTGCTCTGACTCTCAGCCATACAGCCTACACTGTTTAAAATAAGACCACATTTACATTTATCTCTGCACTTAACTATAAAATTAAAAAATGTCAACATTAAAATACGAATGTTAACATAAAAATAAAAAAGTTAACATTAAAATAAGAATATTATTAAAGTAAGACTTAACTATGTAACACCCAGTTTTCACTATATGTAAATCAGTAGGACGTTTTACTAAAGGAAAAGT
>NC_070578.1:3934415-3936915 GCF_027409825.1 Scomber japonicus
AAGGTTGATTTCTAAACACAATTAGTTCAATGTGATGAATTCTGAAATATCTGAGTGTTTTAGTGTATGTCCAAAGAGAATATTTGTGATTCAGTGATTAGTTGCATGGTCTTGCTGAGAACAGACGAATAAAGCCATAAAAAGTTATGTAATCCATTCTCTTAGCAGAATCCATAGAAAGGTTGATTTCTAAACAAAAATAGTTCAATGTGATGAATTATGATATATCTGAGTGTTTTCGTGTGTGGTCCAAAGAGAATAAATGATTCAGTGATAAATTGCATGCACTTGCTGAGATCAGACGAATAAAGCCATAAAAAGTTAGTTGTATTAGCAGAACCCATAGAAAGGTTGATTTCTAAACACAATTAGTTCAATGTGATGAATTCGGAACTGTCTGCATGTTTTCTTGTATGTCCAAATGAGAATAACTGATTCAGTGATTAGTTGCATGAATTTGCTGAGAAAAGACGAATAAAGCCATAAAAAGTTAGTTGTATTCCATTCTCTTAGCAGAACCCATAGAAAGGTTGATTTCTGGACATTACTAGTTCAGTGTGATGAATTCTGTTATATTTGAATGTTTTCGTGTATCTCCAAACAGAATAAGTGATTCAGTGATTAGTTGCATGAACTTGCTGAGAACAGACGAATAAAGCCATAAAAAGTTAGTTGTATTCCATTCTCTCAGCAGAACCCATAGAAAGGTTGATTTCTAGACAAAATTAGTTCAATGTGATGAATTCTTAAATATCTGAGTGTTTTAGTGTATCTCCAAAGAGAATATAGTGATTCCGCGATAAATTGCATGCACTTGCTGAGAACAGACGAATAAAGCCATAAAAAGTTAGTTGTATTCCATTCTCTTAGCAGAACCCATAGAAAGGTTGATTTCTAAACACAATTATTTCAATGTGATGAATTCTGAACTGTCTGCATATTTTAGTGTATGTCCAAATGAGAATAACTGATTCAGTGATTAGTTGCATGAATTTGCTGAGAACAGACGAATAAAGCCATAAAAAGTTAGTTGTATTCCATTCTCGTAGCAGAACCCATAGAAAGGTTGATTTCTGAACACAATTAGTTCAATGTGATGAATTCTGATATATCTGAGTGTTTTTACTGTATCTCCAAACAGAATAAGTGATTCAGTGATTAGTTGCATGAACTTGCTGAGAACAGACGAATAAAGCCATAAAAAGTTAGTTGTATTCCATTCTCTTAGCAGAACCCATAGAAAGGTTGATTTCTGGACATTATTAGTTCAATGTGATTAATTCTGTTATATTTGAATGTTTTCGTGTATCTCCAAGGAGAATGAGTAATTCAGTGATTAGTTGCATGAACTTGCTGAGAATAGACGAATAAAGCAATAAAAAGTTAGATGTATTCGATTATCTTAGCAGAACCCATTGAATGGTTGATTTCTCAACACAATTAGTTCAATGTGATGAATTCTGATATATCTGAGTGTTTTAGTGTATTTCCAAAGAGAATAAATGATTCAGTAATTAGTTGCATGAACTTGCTGAGAATAGACGAATAAAGCCATAAAAAGTTATGTAATCCATTTTTTTTAGCAGAACCCATAGAAAGGTTGATTTCTAAACACAATTAGTTAAATGTGATGAATTCTGAAATATCTGAGTGTTTTAGTGTATGTCCAAAGAGAATATGAGTGATTCAGTGATTAGTTGCATGGTCTTGCTGAGAATAGACGAATAAAGCCATAAAAAGTTATGTAATCCATTCTCTTAGCAGAATCCATAGAAAGGTTGATTTCTAAACACAATTAGTTCAATGTGATGAATTATGATATATCTGAGTGTTTTCGTGTGTGGTCCAAAGAGAATAAATGATTCAGTGATAAATTGCATGCACTTGCTGAGATCAGACGAATAAAGCCATAAAAAGTTAGTTGTATTAGCAGAACCCATAGAAAGGTTGATTTCTAAACACAATTAGTTCAATGTGATGAATTCGGAACTGTCTGCATGTTTTCTTGTATGTCCAAATGAGAATAACTGATTCAGTGATTAGTTGCATGAATTTGCTGAGAAAAGACGAATAAAGCCATAAAAAGTTAGTTGTATTCCATTCTCTTAGCAGAACCCATAGAAAGGTTGATTTCTAAACACAATTATTTCAATGTGATGAATTCTGAACTGTCTGCATATTTTAGTGTATGTCCAAATGAGAATAACTGATTCAGTGATTAGTTGCATGAATTTGCTGAGAACAGACGAATAAAGCCATAAAAAGTTAGTTGTATTAGCAGAACCCATAGAAAGGTTGATTTCTAAACACAATTAGTTCAATGTGATGAATTCGGAACTGTCTGCATGTTTTCTTGTATGTCCAAATGAGAATAACTGATTCAGTGATTAGTTGCATGAATTTGCTGAGAAAAGACGAATAAAGCCATAAAAAGTTAGTTGTATTCCATTCTCTTAGCAGAACCCATAGAAAGGTTGATTTCTAAACACAATTATTTCAA
>NC_070578.1:3946915-3969415 GCF_027409825.1 Scomber japonicus
TAGATAGATAGTTTAAAAGACACACATTTTTTCATGTGTGTCTGTGTGTGTGTGTGTGTGTGTGTGAACGTCTGCCAGGTGCCTTTCAAAGTAAAGATTTGACAATTAATAATCATTTAGTCTTATACAATTAAGATAGATAGATATATAGATAGATAGATAGATAGATAGATAGATATATAGATACATAGATAGATAGATAGTTAGATAGATAGTTAGATACATAGATAGATAGATAGATAAATAGATAGATAGATAGACAGATAGATAGATAGATAGATAGATAGATAGATAGATAGATAGATAGATAGATAGATAGATAGATAGATAGATAGATAGATAGATAGATAGATAGATAGATAGATAGATAGACACACATTTTTTTGTGAAGGTCTGCCAGGTACATTCAAAATAAAGATTTGAGGATTAATAATCGTTTAGTCTTATTAAATTAAGATAGATAGATAGATAGACAGATAGACAGATAGATAGATAGATAGATAGATAGATAGATAGATAGATACATAGATAGATAGATAGATAGATAGATAGATAGACAGATAGATAGATAGATAGATAGATAGATAGATAGATAGTTTGAAAGACACATTTTTTTGTGAAGGTCTGCCAGGTGCATTCAAAATTAAGATTTGAGGATTAATAATCGTTTAGTCTTATTAAATTAAGATAGATAGATAGATAGACAGATAGACAGATAGATAGATAGATAGATAGATAGATAGATAGATAGATAGATAGTTTGAAAGACACATTTTTTTGTGAAGGTCTGCCAGGTGCATTCAAAATAAAGATTTGAGGATTAATAATCGTTTAGTCTTATTAAATTAAGATAGATAGATAGATAGACAGATAGACAGATAGATAGATAGATAGATAGATAGATAGATAGATAGATAGATAGATAGATAGATAGATAGATAGATAGATAGTTTGAAAGACACACATTTTTTTGTGAAGGTCTGCCAGGTGCATTCAAAATAAAGATTTGAGGATTAATAATCGTTTAGTCTTATTAAATTAAGATGGATAGATAGATAGACAGATAGACAGATAGATAGATAGATAGATAGATAGATAGATAGATAGATAGATAGATAGATAGATAGATAGATAGATAGATCGATAGATAGATAGATAAGTGGGGGTTGGTACAGCCTGAAGAGTCAAAAGGGGGTGGGTTGCATTCTCTGTACACCGAATGGAAAACCTGGCTGCACATGTTGCATCCGTACGCTCCTCCACCTGATGCTGTGACAGAGCTGCAGACAGGTGTTTTCCTTTGTGGGTCGTGTTATCTCAGGGAAAGGTACAGGGGTGGTTTCCTTAAATGGCAAACAGGTCCCGGGGGAGGGGCCAGACAAAAGGTAGCTCAAAAGACCCCAATGACGAGCAAGATAGTTGGTCTTTCGTGTCCCTTGCCCGGACGCGGGTCACCGGGGCCCCCCCCCTGGAGCCAGGCCTGGGGGTGGGGCTCGGAGGCGAGCACTTGGTGGCCGGGCCTTCACTCATGGGGCCCGGCCGGGCACAGCCCGAAAAAGGGACATGGGACCCCTCTCCAACAGACCCATCACCAGTGAGAGGGGTCAAAGGGGTCGGGTGTGTAGTGAGCTGGGCGGCAGCCAAAGGCGGGGACCTTGGCGGTCCGATCCTCGGCTGCAGAAGCTAGCTCTAGGGACGTGGAACGTCACTTCTCTGGTGGGGAAGGAGCCTGAGCTGGTGCGTGAGGTTGAGAAGTTCCGGCTAGATATAGTCGGCCTCACCTCGACGCACAGCAAGGGCTCTGGAACCAGTCTCCTCGAGAGGGGTTGGACTCTCGTCCACTCTGGAGTTGCCACTGGTGTCAGGCGCTGGGCAGGGGTGGCAATACTTATTGCCCCCCGGCTTGGTGCCTGTATGTTGGAGTTTACCCCGGTAGACGAGAGGGTGGCCTCCCTCCGCCTTCGGGTGGGGGGACGGATCCTGACTGTTGTTTGTGCCTATGGTCCGAACAGCAGCTCAGAGTATCCAGCCTTTTTGGACTCCTTGGAGGGGGTGCTGGAAAACACTCCCTTTGGGGATTCCCTCGTTCTGCTGGGGGACTTCAACGCCCATGTTGGTAGCGACAGTGAGACCTGGAAGGGTGTGATTGGGAGGAACGGCCCCCCCGATCTGAACCCGAGCGGTGTTCTGTTATTGGACTTCTGTGCTCGTTACGGATTGTCCATAACGAACACCATGTTCAAGCATAAGGGTGTCCATATGTGCACTTGGCACCAGGACACCCTAGGCCGCAGTTCGATGATTGACTTTGTAGTCGTGTCGTCGGACTTGCGGCCGCATGTCTTGGACACTCGGGTGAAGAGAGGGGCGGAGCTGTCAACTGATCACCACCTGGTGGTGAGTTGGCTCCGATGGTGGGGGAGGATGCCGGTCAGACCTGGCAGGCCCAAACGCATTGTGAGGGTCTGTTGGGAACGTCTGGCAGAGTCTCCTGTCAGAGAGAGTTTCAACTCACACCTCCGGGAGAGCTTCAACCATGTACCGGGGGAGGCGGGGGACATTGAGTCCGAGTGGGCACACTGTGTACGGTGGGGACGGTGCGCTGCTGACCTCGACTCGGGACGTTGTGGATCGGTGGAAGGAATACTTCGAAGACCTACTCAATCCCACCAACACGCCTTCCGGTAAGGAAGCAGGGCCGGGGGACTCGGGTGTGGGCTCTCCTATCTCTGGGGCTGAGGTTGCCGAGGTGGTTAAAAAGCTCCTCGGTGGCAGGGCCCCGGGGGTGGATGAGATCCGGCCCGAGTTCCTCAAGGCCCTGGATGTTGTGGGGCTGTCATGGTTGACACGACTCTGCAGCATCGCGTGGACATCGGGGGCAGTGCCTCTGGATTGCCAGACTGGGGTGGTGGTCCCCCTTTTTAAGAAAGGGGACCGGAGGGTGTGTTCCAATTACAGGGGAATCACACTCCTCAGCCTCCCTGGTAAGGTCTATTCGGGGGTGCTGGAGAGGAGGGTCCGTCGGGTAGTTGAACCTCGGATTCAGGAGGAGCAGTGTGGTTTTCGTCCGGGCCATGGAACAGTGGACCAGCTCTACACCCTCTGCAGGATCTTTGAGGGTGCATGGGAGTTTGCCCAACCAGTCCACATGTGTTTTGTGGACTTGGAGAAGGCATTCGACCGTGTCCCTAGGGGGATCCTGTGGGGGGTTCTCCGGGAGTACGGGGTATCGGACCCCCTGATAAGGGCCGTCCGTTCCCTGTACGACCGGTGTCAGAGCTTGGTCCGCATCGCCGGTAGTAAGTCGGACTTGTTTCCAGTGAGGGTTGGACTCCGCCAGGGCTGCCCTTTGTCACCGATCCTGTTCATAATTTTTATGGACGGGATTTCTAGGCACAGCCAGGGCGTGGAGGGGGTCCGGTTTGGTGACCTCAGGATTGGGTCACTGCTTTTTGCAGATGATGTGGTCCTGTTGGCTTCATCAGACCGTGACCTCCAACTCTCACTGGATCGGTTCGCAGCCGAGTGCAAAGCGGCCGGGATGAGAATCAGCACCTCCAAATCCGAGGCCATGGTCCTCAACCGGAAAAGGGTGGAGTGCACTCTTCGGGTCGGGGATGAGATTCTGCCTCAAGTGGAGGAGTTCAAGTACCTCGGGGTCTTGTTCACGAGTGAGGGAAGGATGGAACGGGAGATCGACAGGCGGATCGGTGCGGCGTCTGCAGTAATGCGGACTCTGCACAGATCCGTCGTGGTGAAGAGGGAGCTGAGCCGAAAGGCGAAGCTCTCGATTTACCAGTCGATCTTCGTTCCTACCCTCACCTATGGTCATGAGCTTTGGGTAGTGACCGAAAGAACAAGATCCCGGGTACAAGCGGCCGAAATGAGCTTCCTCCGTAGGGTGGCTGGGCTCTCCCTTAGAGATAGGGTGAGAAGCTCAGTCATCCGGAGGGAGCTCGGAGTAGACCCGCTGCTCCTCCGCGTCGAGAGGAGCCAGATGAGGTGGTTCGGGCATCTAATTAGGATGCCTCCCGGACGCCTCCCTGGTGAGGTGTTCAGGGCACGTCCCACCAGTAGGAGACCCCGGGGAAGACCCAGGACACGCTGGAGAGACTATGTCTCTCGGCTGGCCTGGGAACGCCTCGGGGTCCCCCGGGAAGAGCTGGACGAAGTGGCTGGGGAGAGGGAAGTCTGGGCTTCCCTGCTTAGGCTGCTGCCCCCGCGACCCGCCCCCGGTTAAGCGGAAGAAGATGGATGGATGGATGGACATAGATGTATGTCTATCTATCTATCTATCTATCTATCTATCTATCTATCTATCTATCTATCTATCTATCTATCTATCTATCTATCTATCCATCCATCATTGACTGCCACTTTATGAAACAGGATTATGACTATGATTCCGTCTGTATTGTGCACGTGAGTCTTGTTGGCAGTAATATATTCTTTCAGTTAAAAAATCAGACTTCATTTTAAAACAAATTTAAAATCACAGCAGCTCCATAACTACAATAAGAGCATGTCATAGATGTTGTGGGTCAAAATAAGATAAGAGATTTCTTTATTAGTCCCACAATAGGGAAATTTGCAGTGTTACAGCAGCAAGTGGACAGTAATGGAAGAGCATCAATAAGAAAGAATAAAGAACAATAGATAAGTACAAATAGTAAAGCATATAATTATATAATTACACAACATTTAACAGGCCAATTCTTCAAGAGATAGTATTAGCAATTCTAAAAGGCAGTTCCTCTTCAGAATGAAAGTCCTGAAAACATCTGTGCCAGTGATATTTGTGACTCCACAAAGCACCATAGTTTCTTCTTCACATTATCTTCACATGAAAAAATGGACAATTCACCCTTTCACATATAACATGAGAAATTTACTTGTGATGATCATTTACTGCATCATTTGCCCAAATGACATCAGAAGAGGTCTTAGGAATAAATTGTCAAAAGGTAACACACATTACTAGTTTTTTTTCCAGGAAAAGCAGACACTGATCATTTATATATGTTGTGTTTATTGTCAGAGGAGCAGAAGTCTTGCAGCTCATCTACAAGCGCTCACCTTGGTGAATACTCCCTCTTATGGCAAAGAGAAAGAAATACACTGCATAAAGTTAAATTTGAACCCACAGTGAAAACACATTTAAATCACATTTAAATACCCACTGTGACATGTCTCCATGGCACCCAGAGAGGGTGGTGACTGTCACTTTTACCCAAATCAGTGAGGATGACAATGGAGATTGTTAACACTTTTTGAAGCTGTATGATGTGCTCCTCACTGCCTGTTGGACCTTACTGTGGAATGGTATGAAACCCATAAAGACTCACTACTTTAATTGTAATGTCGCAGACTTAGAAGGATATTCACTGAATCTGATAGTTGTAGGGGTACATCTCCAACACCATGAAGTGTGGTCAGGCTGTTTTGCTAAATGTTGCACGTATCTGAAAAGAAATGGAATTGAAAAGACAATGTTTTCTGCTGTTAAACTAGGATTATTTGATGAAGAAAATACATTTTTGGAAGTGCATTTATCCTCCCCGAAGAAGACTGAATGTGAGGAGATAGTAGTTAAAGGTCCCTTCCAGACATATTTCAAGACAAACAAAAATAGTCCGTAAGAAAGTCAGAATACCTTATACAAATTCTGAAATACTTATTCGCCCTGATTGAAAAAAAACTAAATCTATAAATATGCAAGTAGTGTTAATTTCACAAGCTTAACTGTTGAACACATGTCTCCATTTCACTGACAACTTTGTGCTCTGACAATATATGTACTGACGACTAAAGTTTGCAAAGGGGTGGAATATTTCCAGTAAATTTTCGGAAAGTTTCCGGTAAATTTCCATGGGAAGTTAAGCTGGGAAATTTTGGAAATATTCCAAATTGGAAACTTTCCATGGGAATTATGGAAATGAATGGAAATGTATTTCAATTTAGGGTAATTTAGTGGAAAGGTATCATATATAAGCAAAAACATTTGTTTAGTTATAAGCAAAATAATACAATTAAAACAGATTTATTTATAAGTTGAACATGATCAAGTTGAACAATCAAACAGAACAAAAACATGAACGTGGAGTTATGCACAGTGAATGTAGGGGGCGTGGTCTCAGTATGCACATTGCATATGGGGGCGTGGCCTCACTATGCAAAGTACATACAGGGGCGTGGTCTCAATATGTGCAGTGCATGTAGGGGGCGTGGTCTCAGTATGCACATTGCATGTATGGGGCGTGGTCTCACTATGCACAGTGTATGTATGTAGGGGGCGTGGCCTCAGTATGCACAGTGCATGTAGGGGTGTGGTCTCAGTATGCACAGTGCATGTAGGGGCGTTGTCTCAGTATGCACAGTGCATGTAGGGGGCGTGGTCTCATTTTGCACAGTGCGTGTAGGGGGCGTTGTCTCAGTAGCCCTGCACTAAACAGTGTGCTATGTGAGCATGTGATAGCACAGATATTCAGCTGTACTGCATGATATCTGGTTGTTTTAGTCAGGATTATGCCAAAATATTATTTTACACAACTATATTTAAGTTCCCTAATAGGAACATACCTTCAGTTTAATAAATTCCCAGTTTATTCCTGTTAATTCCCGTTAATTCCCATGGAAAGTTTCCAAGTTTGAAAATTGACGGAATTTTGCAAACCTAGTCACCATAGTTACCACCAAAAGTGATATTTAATTATAAATGTGACTAAAATTATTAGTAGGCTTCCTTAAAATGCAGTCAGTTTTGTTGGTTGTTCTGCAAATAGATACCTGTTTTAGCTGCCCAATAAGTGTTTGCTGTATTATTAAATTGCATTTGCCAAATTAACCATGACTGAAATCTTAAGGATTACAACATAACTCATTTTTCCTTGCACATTGTTCCATTTCATGAATGTTTGAACTTCATGTGCAGAATGATGTATGAGTTAGATGGCTGTTTTCACATTAATTTGCTGAAGGGTGAACATTTCTCTGTACTCACCTTAAATCTCAGTTTCAGATTTGTGATATAACAAATTAGTTAATACTGAGTGGTGGTTCAGTATGCAATAAACACAGGTGTGATATATTTATGGCATATTTATAGATTTAGGATTTTTTAATCAGGGAGAATAAATATTCGCACCCGTATACAAACAGGGGCAGTCTGATTGGTCAATACTAGCCGGCCTTCTATTGGTTGACAGCTTTGATCCACAAAAAATCCAAGAGCAGAACAGAGATCTGCGAGCACAAGTTCCCTGAGCACGAGAGGAAGAACTTGAGTTTGAGCGCAGGAAATCTGTGCGAGCAGCGTTGTAACCGAGTGCGAGGACACACTGTGAGCATGCGCAGAGCAAATTTGAGTGCGAGAGCAGAGTTTTGAGAGAAAATGTCACAAAATCTGAGCATGAAATCAATAAATACTGCTCTCAAATCCATTTAATATGCTCTTGAATTACAGTTTTTTTCTATTGGTTTGGCTCATTTCTTGAAACAGAAATTACATTCTCAAAACTCTAAGATCATTTGGCAGAACAGTCTTACAGTTCAGCACAACACCATAGTTCACTTGCAAAAGCTCATATCTCTCCCAAAACTGTTCACTCATGCTTCAATACTAAATTCCTTTCCCATATAAATAGTCAGTGCCACCAAAAGGCAAAAGATCCTTCTCAATTGCTTTGGCTCATTTCTCGAAACAGACTGGACGTTCTCAACACTCTTGGTGCTTGGTGCCAAAATGACCTGGATGGTTCAGCACAACACCATGGTTCACCTCCAAAAGCTCATATCGCTCCCAAAACAGTTCACTCATGTGTCAAAACTACATTTCTTTCTCATATAAACAGTCAGTGCCCCCAAAATGCATTGTCCCTTTGGCATTGTGTGAGCACTGCAAGTCAAAATGGTTAGATGTTTTGTCACTATGGCAGAGGACCATTGAAATATCCCTTATGTCCACCTCTCAGTCTTAGCACAGTCCTTCATTCACAGTGGTTACTGTACTAGTTGTTTTGTCTAGCTAACAGAATACAATTGTGTATAAAACTGAAAAAAGTAAAGAAAAAAAGGACTTTACGGTAAGAGTACCCTCCAAACACATTGCACTCATACTGCCAAGGAAATTGTAACCATTTTTATTCACACATAAAGTAACTTCCATACATCAGAGTTACTAAAAGAAAATGTATACAGCACAATATACTGTAATATAAACATATACACAAAAAACAAGGAAAATTATATGTAGCCTACAGTGCTGTAAATAAAGCCGGAGATTCAAAACTAACATTTCTTCACTGGTCGCTGTCCTCACCCTCCCTCTCCTGGCCATCATCCTCACCCTCCTGGCCATCCACATGCTGCTGTCTGTCTGGCCACAGATTCTTGTCCACATCACAGTGTATATTCTCCCTTGCGATGCAACGAAGGCAGAAACGGCATGCATGTCGCAACCATCCCCTGCACTGATCTCCTGTAATATCATCACTCGCAGCGTCCATTGCATGGAGCAAGGACCTCTGATTTTGAGTCTGATGCTCATACACTCTCCACCTCCAAGCGGAGAAAAACTCCTCAATAGGATTGAGGAAAGGAAAGTAAGGTGGTAGGAACACCATGACCATCCTTGGATGAGTAGTGAACCAGGCTCTGATGAGCGGGCCACGGTGGAAATTCACATTGTCCCACACAATTACATACTTTGGTAGGTGAGGCCCTACGAGACCTCTCTCATTTTCAGGGATCAAATCAGAGCCAATGGTTGATAACATGGTCTATAAGTGTGGCCCGAATTTCATCTGGAATAGCATGGTGTCTTCTTGCTCCTCGACCTCTTCCCCCTATTCTACCACCACGCACCCTTACTCCTCCTCCTCTTCTTCTTCCTCCTCTTCCTCGAGCAGGCAGTTGCCCTTGTTCATTTACTTGGCGAGGTGCCTCCATGTTCACAAATTGTACTAGTCCTGGTCAAGCTCTATATATACGTGTTTGGCAGCATTCACAATCATGGACAGCACCTGTCAGGTAACTAAACATATTGTTTGATTGGTCATCTGAGATGTGTGAAACTCCTCCTTCGTTAGTCAAGTTCTATTTTCACCTAACTGTCAATTACTGTAATCAATTGATCAAATGTTCCAAGAGATTCATATATGATATTCATGGTATTAGGTTCTTGACTTATTTTGACAATTGAACAGACTATTTTGCATGTGATGACTTATAGAATGAAATGATGCTGACATGTTTTGGAGAGAACAACCATCAGACTGAGAATCAATCAATCAGTTTAGATCAACAGGATCTATTCACTTGGAAAATGTGCTAAATGTAGGCTAACTGTGCTAACTGTAGGCTACCTGTACTTACAGTTTTTTCCCATTGGTTTGGCTCATTTCTTGAAACAGAAATTACATTCTCAAAACAACATGGACAAACCTCCAATCTCCTTGGCAATTGTTCACAACAGAATTGTATTTCTCATTGATTTCATCACTTTGCAAATGTCTTTGTACATATTTGCAAATTATTAAGTACAGGTAGCCTACAGTTAGCACAGTTAGCCTACATTTAGCACAATTTCCAAGTGAATAGATCCTGTTGATCTAAACTGATTGATTGATTCTCAGTCTGATGGTTGTTCTCTCCAAAACATGTCAGCATCATTTCATTCTATAAGTCATCACATGCAAAATAGTCTGTTCAATTGTCAAAATAAGTCAAGAACCTAATACCATGAATATCATATATGAATCTCTTGGAACATTTGATCAATTGATTAATTGACAGTCAGGAGGAGGAGGAGGAGGAGGAGGTGGAGGAGGTCGAGGTCGAGGAGCAAGAAAAATGAAAATGAAAGCGGTCTCGTAGGGCCTCACCTACCAAAGTATGTAATTGTATGGGACAATGTGAATTTCTACCGTGGCCCGCTCATCAGAGCCTGGTTCACTACTCATCCAAGGATGGTCATGGTGTTCCTACCACCTTACTTTCCTTTCCTCAATCCTATTGAGGAGTTTTTCTCCGCTTGGAGGTGGAGAGTGTATGAACATCAGACTCAAAATCAGAGGTCCTTGCTCCATGCAATGGACACTGCGTGTGATGATATTACAGGAGATCAGTGCAGGGGATGGTTGCGACATGCATGCCGTTTCTGCCTTCGTTGCATCGCAAGGGAGAATATACACTGTGATGTGGACAAGAATCTGTGGCCAGACAGACAGCAGCATGTGGATGGCCAGGAGGGTGAGGATGATGACCAGGAGAGGGAGGGTGAGGACAGCGACCAGTGAAGAAATGTTAGTTCTAAATCTCCGGCTTTATTTACAGCACTGTAGGCTACATATAATTTTCCTTGTTTTTTGCGTGTATGTGTTTATATTACAGTATATTATGCTGTATACATTTTCTTTTAACTCTGATGTATGGAAGTTACTGAGTGTGTGAATAAAAATGGTTACAATTTCCTTGGCAGTATGAGTGCAATGTGTGAAGTCAAACCTTGGAGGGTACTCTTACTGTAAAGTCCTATTTTTTTTTTCAGTTTTATACACAATTGTATTCTGTTAGCTAGACAAAACAACTAGTACAGTAACCATTTTGACTTGCAGTGCTCACACAATGCCAAAGGGACGATGCATTTTGGGGGCACTGACTGTTTATATGAGAAAGAAATGTAGTTTTGACACATGAGTGAACTGTTTTGGGAGAGATATGAGCTTTTAGAGGTGAACCATGGTGTTGTGCTGAACCATCCCGGTTATTTTGGCACCAAGCACCAAGAGTGTTGAGAACGTCCAGTCTGTTTCGAGAAATGAGCCAAAGCAATTGAGAAGGATCTTTTGCCTTTTGGTGGCACTGACTATTTATATGGGAAAGGAATTTAGTATTGAAGCATGAGTGACCAGTTTTGGGAGAGATATGAGCTTTTGCAAGTGAACTATGGTGTTGTGCTGAACTGTAAGACTGTTCTGCCAAATGATCTTAGAGTTTTGAGAATGTAATTTCTGTTTCAAGAAATGAGCCAAACCAATAGAAAAAAACTGTAATCATTTGCAAGGATGTACTAAGACATTTGCAAAGTGATGAAATCAATGAGAAATACAATTCTGTTGTGAACAATTGCCAAGTGGTTTGGAGGTTTGTCCATGTTGTTTTGAGAATGTAATTTCTGTTTCAAGAAATGAGCCAAACCAATGGGAAAAAACTGTAAGACAGGGAATAAACTCCATAGATAAAGACATAAATAGAACAAAAGGAACCCAGAAAACGTTTAGATGTGTTCAAGTCTTTATTTAGAGAAGTGCTTGTAGGGTTATATTATATTATATTAATTAATATTAATATTATTATCATTATATTATTATTATTACTATTACCATCACTATTAGTATAATTATGTTGCTATTATCATTATATTATTATTATTATTATCATCACTATTATAATTATATTACTATCATCATTGAATTAGTCCCAGATAGCAGAGTCATTGAAACAATGTGAAATCAACATTGTTTTGTCAACGTTAAGTCACTGAAACAACGTTGAACCAGGGCCGTTTCAAGGAATTTGGGGGCCCCAAACAAAATGGACTTGGAGGCCCCCCTACCACCACTGCCTGCCGACGCCGACACCCCTGGACCACAGCAAAAAAACCTACGCCTCACCATCCCACCCCGCCCGCCCAAAGCCTACAGGAAACACAGCATAGACACACTGTTGAAGTTCAACCACACATTATATCAATAAAATATTTCTTAATAGTGCAAATACTGCTTACAAATGTTGCATATAGGCTACTGCACACATAGTATGTTATGTCTTATTTTATTTGAACATTTGCAATCAAATTGCAAATTCGGTATTAAATATAAAATCCAACATAGATAAAAGTACACACACACACACACATATAAGATTAACCTTTAAAAAATATGCAAATTATCTACATCTGCTGTTTGCGAGCCTTAGCTTCAGCAAAGGCAACCACAATGTCCTCCATGTCCAAAGACCGGCGAACATCACACTCAATTGACGTAACGGCCAATCCTGTGAGCCTCTCTTGGCTCATGGTAGATCTCATGTATGTCTTTATCAGCTTCAAAGCTGAAAAGCTCCTCTCACCTGAGGCCACAGTCACAGGGAGAGTCAGGAGTAGCTGCAAGGCAATGCTTAAATTACTGTAAAGATCCAGTAACTTTTTACTGTATATGTAGTTCAGCATGTCAAATGGGTAGGTGGCTACATGGTCTGGGAAGCCGAGTTAGCCGCCGAGTTAGCACATGAGCTAGCCACCGAGTTAGCCGCCGAGCTATCCGCCGAATTAGCCGCCGAGATAGCCGCCGAGCTAGCAACTGTGGGGGGCCCCATTGAGGGGGATTCCGATAACAGTGTCGCTGCACTTTCCTGCATTGACCATCACAGCATTTAAAGGGACGCGCACACAGTTTGTTGTTGCATTCAATTCATAACCAGTCGTTGTCTGGGGGCCCCCGGCCAGCTTGGGGCCCAAGGCAATTGCTTGGTTTGCCTGTCCTGTTGCGACGGGCCTGCGTTGAACTCTGATGTTGATTCAACATCATTTTTGCACCCTCAATTAAAATTGAAATGTTGATTTTCTAACTGAAGATCAACAGAATTTCAATGGTATTTCAACTAACACAAATGTTGAAACAATGTTGAAATTTCAACCTAACTATAGATCAACCTGCTTTCAATGATATTTCAATATTAAATATAATAATATTAAGCTATAATAATTACTAAATATGCCTTTATAAAAATAGGCTAATAATACAAATCCTGCTTTATCTACAGTCAGGGTGTTATGGACATAGGCCTAAATATGATGGGCCTTATTAAACAGGTTTTTCTCTAATAGCAAATGACAATCCACACATTTTTTTAAAACAGTCATTTATTTAATCAATAAATTTCACAGCTTCTAAGGGCGTCCAATCCCTCCTGACTGGTCTGTGGTGAAATGCAGCCTCTTCTGATCTGCCTGAGAAAAGGTTAATTCGTTTGCAGTCCCCATTTGTAGTGTCAGGGCATCTAAAACAGAAAACACAAGCAAAACACAAACTGTCAGTTAAATAGCTGTTACTGTATATGTCATTGTGCAAGTGGTGTGCAGATTCAGATATTAAAAAGAAACAAAAATAAGGCATAAAGTACTTTAAAGACTTGCTTACTTGATAAATGATGTGGATCAATGATCTGTAAAAAGGACAAAAAAGGTTAAGTAAACAGCAATTTAACATTAACAACCAACCACAGTTCTGATAACTCTACAGCAAGTGTTTTTGTAACCATGGAAACACACAGCGTGTACGTGAATCTGCTGTTACTGTGCATGTATTGTGACTTTATCTTTAACTTATAATATTCAATAAGTTATAGTAATCATTATGCCGATTGTATCGGCTAGCTGTCATGTTGCTAGCGTAAATGCTAACTTCAGAAGAAAAGTGAACTTATCTTTTCTAATATCTCTGTAATTAACAAAATGGCTGCAAATTGGTCATATTTCTTTTAAATTGAGCGATAATATGGACTGTATGTATTCTCGATCGCTGATCCTAGATAACATTGTCCTCATACAATTAAAAAGATAAGCTATCTTAGCGAGCTACGCTAATGCTAACGCTATGTATAAACTTCATCAATAATTTCACATCCTGTTTATTTAAAGCTAACATTTCCACGAAATAAACCGGTAGGCCTACATAAATGCTTGCTTTATAACTTCTGAGTGTTTATGAAGCGCTTGAATGAACTTGCTGTGGTGCTGCGTGAATGTGTGTATTAGTATATTATACTTATAAATTATAACTTATAAATTAATGGTAATGGTAAGCATACAGCATATGAATGACTGCATATAATGCTGCACTACCGTTTGGAGATCGGTCGACATTTCAGTGAATAATTCTATTTTTAGACTGTAGAGTACCTCTTACCTCCTTAGACATACATGTACTACTGTCTCTGCTAACCCCGTACCAAGATGGCGGCGCTTTAGGCACGTCTTTCCACAGTCAATGCGGCGTCTACGTATATATGTCTATGCTCCTGCATGCCTCAGCATGCCTCGGCTGAAAGGTGGGGGAGGGGGAGATCAGCCTGCTCTGTGACTGTGTGAGGAGCATAGACTGTGGTGAGGAGCCAGCAGAGCAGGTGCGGGGGGGAGGAGCCCCTCCCCTTGATGGGCCATTAATTAAGGCTGAGGTGAAGGCAGAAAGGACACCACAGTATTCTGCTCTTCTCTGCTCTGACTCTCAGCCATACAGCCTACACTGTTTAAAATAAGACCACATTTACATTTATCTCTGCACTTAACTATAAAATTAAAAAATGTCAACATTAAAATACGAATGTTAACATAAAAATAAAAAAGTTAACATTAAAATAAAAAAGTTAACATTAAAATAAAAAAGTTAACATTAAAATAAGAATATTATTAAAGTAAGACTTAACTATGTAACACCCAGTTTTCACTATATGTAAATCAGTAGGACGTTTTACTAAAGGAAAAGTAGTAATATTACACTGTATATAAATACTCAGTTAAGTATTAGTGCTGAACATACTTTAAGTACCAAAACTATTCATGATGCAAAATATCCAATTTCAGAATAATTATATGATTATATTACAATTATTATGGATCAATGTGTAAAGTTGCAGCTGGTAAAGGCAGAGCTTTTAATGACTATATAGCTGGGCTGAATTTCCCTCTGGGTATCAATATATTCTATATTGACCTATAATAGTACATAAACATTTATTCACTGATTATAGTGAAAATACTATATTTCCTCCTAAATTGCAATGGACTAGAAGAATAAAATAGCAGAATGTTCACTGGCCTTGTCTCTTTATTAATTGTGTTTTACATTTCACCCACCTTACTGGAACTTGGAGATTTTGTCTACTTTTTGAATTTTTCCTCACCCTGCAATACATGCTGATCTTTACTGTTATATGTTTAACTTGTTAATTACTCATGTTACATTGCTGTTGTATTGTAATTAGTATGCAGAAACAACACAAAACATATGTCATTGATTTTTTTGATAGTCTTCTTTAGTTGTTGATTCATCTCCGAACTGTATTGAAATTATTCAAGGTTTATGTGTCCCTGGTAAGGATCCTAAGGTCCATTACATGAGATCACTAGTATGTTAACTTATATAATATCAGCTAAATAACAAAGTGGTATAGCTGTATATTTACTTTGGTGAGTTATTGTGTAGTGTTAGTTGCATTGTCACGCTAGATGCAACAGAGAACAGACAACCACCATGCAGTAGACAGAGACTCCCAAGAACAAGCTGCAGGTACCATTAGGGAACTAGAAGAGGGAATAGACCCAGAGCCTGAAGCTTATACACTAGGGCAGTGGTCGCCAACTCGTCGATCGCCATCGACTGGTAGATCTTTGAAACATTCCCTGTAGATCCCGAAAATAATAGAAGAATAATCACACAAATACATTATGGCTGATTTATGTTCAGTTTTGCAAGCTCCTCTCTTTCACTCTATCTCTATCTCTCTCGATCCAGTCATTGTATATTTTCAGCGTAACAGGCTGCATTAAATTGACCAATAAGATCACACAGCACATTTACTGTCACAAAATGACAATATACGGCACTAGCAGGTGATAGCCGATAGACTGCAATGTCGTTAGCTGGCATAGCAGAGGCTCCAAGAAAGAAGTCGAAAACGTATAATTTCCATCCAGAATGGGAAGAGGAATTTCTTTTCACCATGGTGAAAGACAAGTGTGTGTGTATGCTGTGCCACCAAACTCTAGCACTGTCTAAAAGAGGAAATCTGGAGCGTCACCACAACACCAACCACGACAAATTCAAAGACAGCTTCCCCGCCAAGAGCACAATCCGTGCTAGGAAAGTTGAAGGGCCAGCAGTCGCTTTTCACAAAACCTGCTGCTCAAAATAAGGCTGCGACTGAAGCTTCATTTCGTGTAAGTCACCTTTTGTCTCAACACAAGAAGCCTTTTACAGATGGCGATTTATTCAAGGAGGCGATGGCCATCACTGCAGAGACAGTTTTCAACAGCTTCAAAAACAAAGACGACATCAAAACCGCGCTCCGCAGTGTCCAGCTTGGCCCCAATACAGTGGCCAGGAGAGTCGAGGAAATGTCAGGGGACGTGGATCGACAAGTGCTAAAAGACTTATCACACTGTGAATATTTTTCACATCAGTTTGATGAATCCCTGGATGTAATCCAGATAATAATATCTGCACAGAGGTTGAGCAGGTGTAACTATATTGTTGCTATGTTGTTATTTGTACCAGTCTCTGCAGTCTAAACAGGCCCAGGGGCAGTGGGGGCTTGGAAGCCATGATGACAGGAGGGCTGTTGTCTCCTGAGCTGCTACAGAGGGTGAATGTGGAGTTTGCTTAAATACAGGTCTGCTGCACACACACAGACACTGTGGCTGTGTGTGTGCCCAAAAGACTGAAGCACTTCAGAAATGCTATACTTTTTTAACAGTTGAATGTTTACAATCTCCTTTGTTATTTACATAAAAGGTTATTTAGGCTTTTTAAATAAACATTTTTTGATTATGTATGTTACCTGTTAATTGTTTTTTACATATAAGTTCACACATGTTACGCTTTGTGGCACTCTGCACTTAAAAAGATTCATCTCAGTGGCCACTTTTTGAACACCACAATGTATTGAATAAATACAAATACTGTGAACAAACACTTTTTGACTTTTCATTAATATTTTTTCCTATTCAGCTACACAAACATCACATTTAAACTACTCAAAATTGTACTATAAATGAGAGTATCCCAGAGTCCTATGTACACCGTAGTAATTTATTGATATGCCGCATAATGTCCTCCTTTTTGGTGTTATGGAAATGGTCACCCTAGTGCAGTGGTCTCCAACCTTTTTAAGCCCAAGATCCCTGAACTCCACCTTGGTGAAAGGCAAGATCTACCTATTGAAGCGTTGAAAGAAAAAGACAGCCCAGATTGTACTTCCAACTTGATGCCTTTTATAAATAAAAGGCAATTGTATTTGAATTACATGAAATGGTCCAACGTTTAAATGATTGCAACCAAGAAAACATTGTAACAAGCATATCAAACTGGCCATAGCTGTCTTGCTTTGAGACAAGATGAAGCTTCATTCAAGTCACATTAATATCAGCATTTTAGAAAATAGAACTGTAATGCTAACAGATATCTATAGATAGACCTATAGATAGATAGATAGATAGATCGTTTGATAGACACACATTTTTTTTGTGTGTGTCTGTGTGTGTGTGTAAAGGTCTGCCAGGTGCCTTTCAAAGTAAAAATTTGGGAATTAATAGTCATTTAGTCTAATGAAATCGATATATAGATATATAGATGAGATAGATAGATATATAGATACGTAGATAGATAGATAGTTAGTTTGAAAGACACATTTTTTGTGTGTGTCTGTGTGTGTGTGAAGGTCTGGCAGGTGCCTTTCAAAGTAAAGATTTGAGAATTAATAATCATTTAGTCTTATTAAATTAAGATAGATAGATAGATAGATAGATAGATAGATAGATACATAGATACATAGATACATAGATGATAGTTAGATAGTTAGATAGATAGTTTGAAAGACACATATTTTTTTGTGTCTGTGTGTGTGTGAAGGTCTGCCAGGTGCCATTAAAAGTAAAGATTTGAGAATTAAAATTCATTTAGTCTAATGAAATGAATATAGATTTATAGATGAGATAGATAGATAGATAGATAGATAGATAGATAGATAGATCGATACACAGATACATAGATGATCGATAGATAGATAGATATATAGATAGATAGATAGATAGATAGATAGATAGTTACATAGATAGATAGATAGATAGATAGATAGAAAGATAGATAGATAGATAGATAGATAGTTTGATAGACACACATTTTTGTATGTGTGTGT
Source organism: Scomber japonicus (assembly GCF_027409825.1). Taxonomy (NCBI): domain Eukaryota; kingdom Metazoa; phylum Chordata; class Actinopteri; order Scombriformes; family Scombridae; genus Scomber; species Scomber japonicus. The sequence continues at coordinate 3,964,889 of NC_070578.1, forward strand.
CTGTGTGTGTGTGTGTGTGTGTGAAAGTCTGCCAGGTGCCATTCAAAGTAAAGATTTGAGAATTAATAATCATTTAGTCTTATTAATTTAAGATAGATAGATAGATAGATAGATAGATAGACAGATACATAGATTATAGATAGATAGATAGATAGATAGATAGATAGATAGATAGATAGATAGATAGATAGATAGATAGATAGATAGATAGGTAGCTTGGAAGACACACATTTTTTTGTGTGTCTGTGAGTGTGTGTGAAGGTCTGCCAGGTGCCAGTCAAAGTAAAGATTTGAGAATTAATAATCATTTAGTCTAATGAAATTAATATAGACATATAGATAAGATAGATAGATAGACAGATAGATAGATAGATAGATAGATAGACAGATAGATAGATAGATAGATAGATAGATAGATAGATAGATAGATAGATAGATAGATAGATAGATAGATACACATTTATGTTTGTGTGTGTCTGTGTGTGTGTGTTAATGGTCTGGCCAGGTGCCTTTCAAAGTAAAGATTTGAGCTCCGGGTGCGGCGGGCCCCGCTCCCGGTGCGGCGGACACCGCTCCTGGTGCGGCGGACACCGCTCCTGGTGTGGGGTCTGCGGTAGCGAGTTGTAGTGTTGTAGCAAAGGAAATTAGTGGAGAGGATGACAAAGAGGAACCAGGGCAGCAGGAGAAGCAACAGGCTTCTGTAGCTATAGAGAACTTGAGAGAGTCACAGTCAGTAGTCACTGGTGAAGTCTGTAGTCAGATTTCATGCGAAGGGGAAGACATGGATTATGACACAGAGTCAGACACAGCATCCATTAGTGATGCTTCAAATAGGTCTGATCTCTTCTCTTTAAAGGAAATAAACGATTTTCTGGATGAAACATTTAACAAATCAGTTAATGTGAGTGACTACTTCGAAAATACAGACAAATTCATTAAATCCGTCAGCTTTTTAAAGGGACTGGTTAGCCATGACCTCCTGGATGAAAAAAGACGTTATCGTCTTAATAGGCATCTGGCAGTCCTGAGGAAAGCAAAGAGAGGAAAAACTGGTAAAAAAGCCAAGAGATAGATGACTATGCATCAACACAGGGTGACTTCTTCTTTCTATTGCTCTCTGCTGGTTTCAGCTTGTATGTTTCTTCTTTCTAATATCTCTATGCAGAGCCTAAAAATAGGATCTCTAAATATTAATGGAGGGAGGGACAAACATAAGAGGGCTTTAATATCTGAGGTCGCTAGTCAAAAAAAGCTTGATGTGTTGTTCCTACAGGAAACACATACTATTCAAGCAGATGACACAGATTGGGGTTTATGGTGGGGGGGATCTTTTTTCCTGAGCCATGGCTCTAATCTGAGTGCAGGTGTAGCCATCCTGTTTTCTCAGCACATTGTTTTATCACATGTTGTAGTTTCTGAGGTAGAACAGGGCAGGATACAAGTAATACAAGCAACAATCAGAGAAACACCATTTGTGTTTGTTAATGTATATGCTTACACTTCTGCTGTTGACCGTATTGACCTTTTTCATAAACTTAATGACACATTAAAACAGTTTAGTAGCAGTTCAGTAGTAGTGGTGGGAGGAGACTGGAACTGCACTACTAATTATTTAGTTGATAGGACTGCTGGAGAGCCTAATCCACCATCAGCCTCTCTTCTATCCAATGTAGTTTTAGAAAACGATCTTGTAGATGTTTGGAGGAAACTCCATCCAACTAGCAGACAGTATATTTGGGTGAAAGTCACTGACGGCAGGGTAAGTGCAGCCAGATTGGATAGGTTCTATTTCAATAACTCATTCACCAACAGGCTAACTGCAGCCATCATATCACCTGTTGGTTTTTCAGATCACCATTTAGTAACTGTTCATTTTTCTTTAAAGGTGCATCCCCAAAGATCTCCTTATTGGCATTTTAACACCAGGCTGATTTATGACAAGACCTTCTGTCAGTCTTTCTCTGATTTATGGGGTCACTGGAGACAAAGAAAACCAGGTTTTGAAAATTTAGGTCAATGGTGGGAGGTAGGGAAGACAAAAATTAGAATATTTTGTCAGCAATACACATCACACACAAGAGAAACAGAAAGGGAACATTTTGAACAGTTAGAGAAGGAAGTCAGTTTATTGGAAGATGGCATAATTAATAGGTTAGAAAACAACAATGCAACTTGGGAGAAAAGGAGGACAGCTTTAAGTAGCTTCTTACATGAAAAAGCAAAAGGTGCTTTAATTAAATCTAGAATCTTGTCTATTAAAGACATAGATGCACCTACTCGTTTCTTTTTTAAGTTGGAAAGGAAGGTTAGGGAACCGAACCAGATGATACATCTTAAGCATTCGAATGGATCTGTGACCACTGACCCATCAGAGATGAGGAAGCTGGCTATAGACTTCTACAGCAGCCTGTTCAGTGCTGATGTTTGTGACTCTGACTGTGTGGATGAGATTCTGGAGGGACTGCCTCGATTAGGGGAAGAAAATGCAGCCTCACTAGAGTCCATCATTTCCTTTGATGAGCTATCTGCAGCGGTGCAGCAGCTCAGCTGTGGTCGGTCTCCTGGTATCGATGGTCTTCCTTCAGAGTTCTATAAAACCTTCTGGAATTTACTGGGAAAAGATCTTATGTAAGTTTTCCAAGGATGTTTGGACTCTGGGATTTTACCATCGAGCTGTACAAGGGCAGTCCTGAAATTGCTGCCAAAGAAAGGAGATTTGGGCCTCCTAAAGAACTGGAGACCCGTGTCACTTCTGTGCGCTGACTATAAAATTTTGGCACGAGTTTTGGCGAACAGACTTAAGGAATGTCTGGACATGGTTGTTCATGCCAGTCAGACTTACTGTGTCCCTGAAAGGACAATAATGGATAATTTGTTTTTACTTAGAGACATTATTGATTTGTCACAATTAAGGGAACTGGATGTGGGTTTGTTTTCACTTGATCAAGAAAAGGCCTTTGATCGAGTTGATCATACTTATTTGTTTGACACACTTAGGGCGTTTGGGTTTGGGAAAAAATTTATTTCATGTATTAAGTTAATGTATTTGAGGGCCACAGTATTGTTAAAGGTGGGTGGGGGGGGGGCTTAGCAGACCAGTATCTGTTCAAAGAGGCATCAGACAGGGATGTCCTCTGTCTGGCATGTTATATGCCTTGTCTATTGAGCCTCTTTTACACAAGCTCAGGCAGAGTCTCTCTGGGTTGAACTTGCCAGACAGTACAAAAAGCAAGGTCAGTTTGTCGGCATATGCTGATGACATCACAGTTTTTATAAAATGTCAAAATGATATTCGGACTCTTGAACAAAAACTCAACTTATACGAACAAGCTTCTTCTGCTAGAGTAAACTGGTTAAAATGTGAGGGACTTTTACTGGGGCAGTGGAATAATAAAGAAAAAACGATTTTACCAGCTGGGCTGCAGTGGAGCACAGAAGGGATGAAGGTTTTAGGGGTGTTTCTGGGGAATGATAAATTTAAAGGTAAAAATTGGGAGGGTCTAACTGAGAAAATTTGTGCCCGATTGTCTAGATGGAAATGGGTCCAGCCCCAGTTGTCCTACAGGGGGAGGACTTTGGTTGCCAACAATTTGGTTGCATCTATGCTCTGGCACCGTGTCATTGTTGTTGTTCCTCCAGATACCCTCATCACAGAGATCCAGAAAAGACTGGTGGATTTCTTCTGGGGAGGATATCATTGGATTAGATCGGCGGTGCTGTTTTTACCTGTGTCAGAGGGGGGTCAGGGACTGATTGACCTCAGGAGTCGCATAACTGCGTTTAGGCTTCAGACTGCGCAGCGTTTGCTGTACAGAACGCAGCAACCCTGGACCGAAACAGCTTCCTTGTTGCTGCGTAGAGTTAATAACCTGGATTATGACAAACACTTGTTTCTGCTGGATTAGAAGGTGTGGACACATCACAGACTTCTTGTTTTTACCAGTCGGTTCTGCGTGCCTGGAAAACAGTTTTTAACGTGAGGAGAGACTGCTCTCAGGTGTATGGGACTGTTGGGGAAGAACCTTTGTTCTATAACCCGGCCATACAGAGCAGGATTCTTAGATCTGTGCAGAGGACCCTTATAACAGCTGGGCTGACGAAGCTGGCAGGACTGAGGTCAGAGAGTCAGTGGAAAACTGCTGCTAGGCTGAGTCAGGACACTGGCATTAAGTCTTTGCATCTCATGGACAAACTGGTGGAGGAGGTGATGAATGGACTTCCTGGTTATTTTAGGAGAGCACTGGGGGAGGAGTCCGTGGAGGATCAGGCTATCATATTTCCTGAGCTGTCCATTAGTGCTGCAGTGGAGGAGCAGGAGGAAGCGGACGGGCTTCTGGTATCCTTCAGAAAACCTGAATTATCAAGCTTCTCAGAAGGATCAAAAAAGAGCTTGTATGTGGTGTCTATGAAGGTTCTCAACAAAGCAATGCTGGCCGGTGTCAGAGAGTCGAGGTGGCTGGATGTGTTGGCGCCGGGTTCATCCCCCAGAGGCAGCTGGAGGTCCCTGTACAAGCCTCCCATAGAGAA